>NC_141028.1:59037500-59215000 GCF_052040795.2 Danio rerio | reverse complement strand
AATTATTATTATTTTTAAAATAACTTGTCGCTTTTAACTGTTACCGGGATGCTTAAGGGTACATGACTTTTTTTGCTATTAAACCCTAATCAAACCATACCATGACAAACTAGATATCGTTGGAAAGTCTAATGCTGTGTTCACACCAGACGCAGTACGCACAGATAAATTGCGATATTCGCGCGTAAATAGACGCATGAATATTTTGAGTGTACTCGCTTCATTCGCACGTCAAATTTGCTTCCTTCGCACGTCAAATTCATTGAGCATAGATGCAGATTCGCGTCATAAGCAGGGCATCTGTCTGCCTGGTGACTGTAGCTTCGTTGCTAAATGGCTAACATTGATTTTGATTGGCACGATTAGTGTCGCAGGATGACTAGGACGTCTTTGCATTGACTTCACATGTAATTAACTCGTACTTGATGCTTTATCTGCGTCTGGTGTGAACGCACCATAAGACTTCTGAATACATATTTTATTGCTGTTTTTGGTTATGTAGGAAAAGTAAACGATTAAATTTAATTTACTCTCACCTTATGACCTGTCGATTATTTACGGTCACATATTTAAATGATAATATTGTAGTATAAACAAAGTAATCATGACAAACTATATATCATTTGAAAGCTTAACATTTCTAATTTCCATATCTGGTGACTGATTTTTGATAGATATTAGTAAGCAACAGTTATTTATTCATTTACAACAAGTATACTCAGAGTTGTAAACATTACTTTGCTACAGCAATCCACATGACATTTGTTTTAATGTATTTAGATGTTTTGTAGAGGCTAAATTCAAAACAAATACCATCAAACGTCCTGTATTACTTGAAATGTTTATGTCTACTATAAAAACATTGTCAAAAGTATGAAAAAAATATATGTATATAACACAAATTTGATTTGTATGTGCTGGATAACCATGATAATTCCTGTGAGATTACTTTCAGAGAGAGAGAGAGAGAGAATTAAGATGCAGGAATGAGATGTTGAAAGAGTTTTCATGACAAAAATAAAGTGAAATGATGTTGCTGTAAAAACCTTTAAAACAGTGCTCTAAAAGCTCCTTGATGTCACTCTGGATACTCATCAGAATTGTAAAACATTACTTTGCTACAGCAATCCACATGTCAGTTTTACAAAATGTAGTTAGATGTTTTTTAAAGGCTAAATTAAAAATCAAATACCATTAAACTGCCTATACTACTTTACATTTTTATGTCTGCTTCAAAAAATAATGTCAAACGTATGAAAAAATACGGTTCATATGCCTGAAAACACAGGGGGCGCCCTTTTATGATCAGCAATGGAAACTGGTGGTCATGTTTGGTACTGCGGCCACACAAAATTTGACTGACAGCTCATTTTTTGTGATGTCAACTTCAAATTTGGAATATATTTCGTTCAGATACGTAGCTTTGATTTTCTGTCAATTTTAGGCTCAAACTTGTTCTGAAAAACACATATTTATGCAATAAATTAAGAACATGCATTAATTGTTTTAATATTTTCATGAACTTGAAAACACATAACTTTATTTTTCTTTAACCTTTGGAACTTTTTCACTTCATCTACAATCTAACATCTGTCTTCTTTAAAATGAGACCAAGCTTAAATCTGTGCACCAAAGTGTTGAAGCATTCATTTAACTGAAAGTGTCATATTCATGTCGAAAAACGGGCAAAAATTAAGGAAATGAGACAATGGGTTTACTCACTTTTAAAAAAAGTAAATTAACTAATCACTTCATGAAAGAATGTATATTTTTTACAACTTTGTGTCAAATATAATAAGTATCCGCTACAAATATTCAACTATTCTGCATATCCTTTTATTAAAAATTAAGAAAATCAATGATTACATTTTTTGATTTTGACATTCAACAGGGTCAACAAGATTCAACTTAAAGAGGCAATACATATTATACACTGAAGGCAGTAAATAAACAAAGCTAAAAGCAAAGTAAGAAGTGTTTATTTCAGTGCATGACATTCAGTTTCGAAGTACACAGGAGCGCTTTTTACATAGCAGAAGCCATCAGATGTGTTAAAAGAGCTCAATTAACTGAACGTAGCTTTTGCCAATTTTCATGGATTCCTGTTTGGAGCAACGAGCAACTCAACATTATATATATAATCTCAGTAATATCAGTAATTCAGTATTCAGTGCAGCAGTCGGCAACGTTTCTGACATTAAGTGCAATTTTAATTAAGTGCTATTTGAATACATTTATATTGATTTTCCCAATCTGTTTTCCATCTTTTAATAATTGTATGGGGGTCAAAGATGAGAAATATCCTTTGTGTAATAATAAAAATAGGTAAGTGACATAGAGGCTATTAAATGCCAGTAAAGTGCCTAATTTATTTATTCAAATAACTTCTGTACAACAAATTGAGCATACGAAATATGAAATCAAGACCCATCTATTGTTTGGAAGACAAATATAAAGGCTGAAAATGGTAATAATAAATATTTTGTGGCCAAAATGTGAAACTGTCAATAAATAGCTTTTAAAATGCCTTCATTGTTGTAAATATGCCTTAGAAGACACGATTTACACTGCATGACATTCTGTAAATCATGGTAAATGTAGGATTATTATTTTTTTTAATTCAATGGAAGTCAATGGTTACAGGTTTTCAGCTTTCTACAAAATATCTTCTTTAGTAGAAAAAAAGAATTGTAAAATAGTTTGGAACCAATTGACGTTCTGTTAATCATGGTAAAAAATTAAAGATTGTTATTTTTTTCATATATTTTATAAATATATGAGAATAAACTACATTAAAAGGTGTCTTTGGACGCTTGAAAACATACACGTTATTTGTATTATTTGGTTCAGATGGTTCAGGATTTGTTCATATCAGTCTCTAACTTAAACATCTCAAATATGGACTAATATATATATATATATATATATATATATATATATATATATATATATATATATATTTATTCATTTTTTCTTTTTCCTTTGGCTTAGTCTCTTTATTCATCTAGGGTCACCACAGCGGAATGAACCGCCAACTTATCTAGCATATGTTTTACACAGCGAATGCCCTTCCAGCTGCAACCCAGTACTAGGAAACATCTATACACACTCATTCACATGCACACTACGGCCAATTTAGTTTATTCAATTCTCTTAAAGAGACTGTTTTCGGACTGTGTGGGGAAACCGGAGCACCCGGAGGAAACCCACGCCAACACTGGGAGAACATGCAAACTCCACACAGAAATGCCAACTGACCCAGTAGGGAGTCGAACCAGCGACCTTCTTGCTGTGAAGCGACAGTGCTAACCACTGAGCCACCATGCCTCCCCACTTTCATAAACTATAGTTCAATCCTTTTTAGTTACATTTGCTGGAGTGTCTGACTTCAACATCTCAAATATGAATAATATTGATATATAATCTATATTATACATACTATTTTCACTCTGAAGGTTGCCAACCACTGAACACCGAATCCTATTCAACAATTCTGTCATTCTGAAAAACAGTATTGCACTAAATTCAAATCTCTTAATAAAAAAAGGCATCGGACTTACCAAAACACATCTGTAAAATAAAGGCACTGTCAACAAAATCAAATCGTTTGCATTTGTAAAGTGCATGTACAGTGTTTGCATCCCCGTTTCCCATAACTCCGAACGAAGATTCGGATGTAAAGACAAAACGAAACAAAAACGAGTCCGTACATTTAACCCACAAACAGGAAAAAGAAGAATTTGGAGATAATCTAAACCCAAACATTTCCAACTTACCTTCAGTTACAGTGGTAGCAACAATTAATGCATTGTAATAAATTCAACCTTCTGGCTAAATTCAAGACTTCTAGGTAACACACGATAGCTATGTTTCCATCCACCAATTTTTATGCGCATTTTAGAATATCACATGAAAATCTGCTTTATGGAAACGCCTAGATCAGGGATTCTCCACCGGTGGGCTTCAGCGATCCTGCTGGTGGGCCGCGAGAAATTAACAAATAATTAATCCCCAGAAATTAATAATAAAAATTATACTATAATTTTGGAATTTCATTAATAATATGCCATATTAAATTATCAAAGTAATACACTTTCTTCTGTTCTCTGATTGATTACTTCAAATTCAGCCTCATAACCACATCTGCAACTCGTACACGCAAGTCTGTTCATTCACAAACTATGCGTGAAGTGAAAGTCTCTTCTTGTGTATTTTTGTGTCAACTCATTCATTTGTTTTCTTTTCGGCTTAGTCCCTTTATTAATCCGGAGTCGCCCAGCCAACTTATCCAGCAAGTTTTTACGCAGCGGATACCCTTCCAGCCGCAACCCATCTCTTGGAAACATCCACACACACACTCATTCACACACACACTGACTCGTACACTACGGACAATTTAGCCAATTTAATTTTTAGACAATTTAATTTAGACAATTTAACCAATTCACCTGTACTGCATGTCTTTGGACAGTGGGGGAAACCGGAGCACCAAAGAACACCGGAGAACAAGCTAACTCCACACAGAAACGCCAACTGACCCAGTCATAGCTCGAACCAACAACCCAGCAACCTTCTTGCTGTGAGGCAAACCGCACTACCCACTGCGCCACTGCGTCACCGTTTACACTAATGCGTTTTAGTTTGAAAACGCATAAGTTTTGCTACGGTTACGCCGGAGTTTTCGAGCGCAGAAAACGGAGCGTTTTGGAAACGCTGAAGAGGCCGTTTTCATTCGGAAATGCTGCTGCTCTGTCTCAGTGTGGATGGGAGAAAACGGAGACATCTGTAAACGGAGGCGGGGCTGCTGAGATTCGCTACCTGATTGGGGCTTTTGTGCCATTGCGTATCCTTCCCTTATTCGTCAAGCCCCTATCACATGACTATAACACATGGCTTTAACGCTACTGGAAGACAGCAGACCAGCCTTCACTGTAAACAACAACACGGACACAGACATGGGAGCGTTGTTTGCACTATTGTCTGTTTTAGGTGCCATTGTGTAGTTATTCATTTGTTACGTTTAGTACAACTCGACCTCGTCGTCTGTCCACAAAAATACCTCTCTTGCTTTCTTTGCCATCGCGTTCATTGTTCAACCGGCGTTTGTTGACTAACAATAACCAAATGTCGAGCGAGACGCATGCTTCCTGTTTATACTAGAACGCTCATGCCCAGAGTGTGCGAATGGTCACGTGATATACGTTTTTGGTGGCGTAGTGTGGACGGACATATGTTCAGAAACGCTAGGTGAAACGCTAGTGTGGACGCAGATCGTTTTGTTTTGAAACTAAAACGCACTTGTGTGAACGGGGCCTAATTTGCCTCCCCATGTTAGGCAGGCCGCAACCCTTTCTGTTTTTAAATCTAGTCTTAAAACCCACTTTTACTCTTTGGCTTTTAATACCATATGAGAGTCATGTGTCTGTTGTATTAGTCCTTTGTTTTAGATGGTGTATGTGTGTACAGTAGAGATGCGCGGATGGGCTATTATTTCATCCGCAACCGCATCACAAAACTCATCATCCGTCCGCCATCCATCCGCACTAACATTTTCGACCAAATTTTAAAACCGCACCCGCCCGCCATCTGCTGACTGAGCTCTTTATTTGAATGGCTTATTCCTTTTTATTATTAAATGAATGTTTCTTTATTGATTATTAGAAAATAGACAATGACTTTAATGACATGTAGTTAATTCAAACGTGCAAGTCAATGCAGCATTAATTGACGCTTTGAAGTGAAGCTAAACAATACGAGGACGTGCCGTTTCATTTGATTCAATTCCTCGGTCCTTTAGTCTTTTCCTTGCGTCCTACCCTCGCATCCTATAGGGGTGGAAAGACGAGGAAAGAAAGCAAGGAAAGGAAACGAGGATACACAAATAAGAAATGAGAAGCACCCCTATAAAGCTCTCAGAATATCAGCAGTGAACTCCGTCTCCAATTGGCGCACAGGGACAAAAATAAATAAATAGCCTAAATTAAATGGACTGTACTGTACAATTTTTTTACTATTATTGTAGCCTAATAGAAAACGCATTTTGACACATCATTTCAACATTCAGACGAGAGCGCATGGCCTCAATGCGCCCGGCTGCGCTGAAGGAGCGCTCGCTCGCAGCACTTGTTGCTGGAATGCATAGAATTCTCTTGGCAAGGAGCTGTAGTCGTGGGAATGACTGCCTTGTTTCTCCTAAAAGGAAAGTAGATTTTCCTCTGCTGATCCGTCTATACGGAAGTTTGTAAAGGAATACTTCTGTACTTCATCCAGAATTAGTGTATCCGATTCCTTCTCTCATTCTGTGAAGTCAGTCCTAGGCTTTTTCGTTGGTGCGCCAGCTATGTGTACAAAAACAGTACAACCGCCCACCACCCGCCCGAATATAATTAAAATTTAATTTTTCGTCACGTCATCCGCCCCATCCGCGGTTTATCCGCAGCTGTAACCGCCATCCGCGCATCTCTAGTGTACAGCACTTTGGTAAGCACTTGTTGTTTTAAAAAGCACTTTATAAATAAATTTTAACATGACTTGACTTGAATAATATTCAGCTGCAAACTCAACCACCATCAGAGGCTCGAACCTGCGACCTTCTTGCAGTGAGGCTACAGCGCTACCCCCTGCTCCGGCCCTCCTCCTTTTTGACTAATTTGATAAAAACGCTGCTTTATTCGCAAATATTTCATGCATTATTCCAAATGTAATTCGCATCTTTGCATGGAAACACGGCTACCGCTTTTCAATAATAATAATCAAACTAAAACGCCCCCAAAACGTGACCCATTCAAGATCAGTGGAATTTTAAATACTCTCCAAGGTCATAAAGCCTGTCTTTCCCTCACTTTGTGATTTTTCTGGCCTACCTGAGCTGCGCTAATGCCATTAGTCTTCGCTGGAGTTGTCCGAGTCGTCCCAGTCCACCTCTTCCCATGATGCTTTGGCTCTTTGCTCCCAACTGTGAGCCTGAGCCATTGCTGCTCGAGGCAAAAGCAGCACACAGGCTGAAAGTCCGGATACGCGGTCCTCCAGAGCCGTGCCGCTCTCCCATCGGTCCTCGTCCGCATGATAAATGTGGACGTACTTCATTCGACTGCCTTTATCATGCGACCGTCCACCCAGAATGTAGATGCGACCATCGAGGACGGCAGTACCGGGCTCTCCATGTCCTGCTGGCAGTGGACTGACCACTGACCACACATCTGCTGTTGGGTTATAACACGCCACCTAGACATATAGAAAGATAATCCTACTTAAACACTGAAATCAATAGAGCAAATCTAGTGTGCTGCTTTGTTGTCTACTACAGTATATGGACATCTTTGAAGGGAGCATGCTAAACAATTACCGTCAATCATTATGTCATATATTTATCTGTAGCCAAATCTATTTCAGATAGGAAATCTGAAATTCTTTTGTGGTGCCCTGGAGGCTTATATACAGAAGCCAATATCAATTTAGATTGAGCTTTATTGTTTACATTCTACACTGTTATATATGCATAATGAATTGTACTGAAAACAGATCGCTGAGATATAGTGAAGATATTACTATGTATTATAGCAACGCCTCCACCTTTTCCTTTAAGACGACTCTTATGTCTATAATGATGTTCATTAGGTGTAGACTCATTTAAGGTCATGATATTATTTGGTTTCATTCAGTTGTTCTGTTAAACAGAGTACATCTAACTTTAATACGAGATTTATCTTTTGTTTATTTAAATTTTTAATTTGATGAACATTCATTCAATTATAATCTTTTAAAGGCTTTAGAAGTTTTATATATTCTGAGGTTTAGACACAGTCTCTGTTATAACATCTACTTGGCTCTATGTGCTGATTTTATATCCGTTGAATCGTCCTGATATTCGCATAACACTGATCTGAATTCAAATGAACTGAACTTCAACAGTGTTATCTGTATTAAACTGCAATAAAGTCTGTAAGCATGTGGCACTATTATGAGCACCACTGCAAATACAATGTAAATAGTCTTAAAATTTTAAAATAATAAATAATTATTTACCGCATTTTGAAGCGCTAATAATATCTAGGCTTATCACGATAAAGAATGTTTGCGGGGTGATATATTGTCACAGAAATTGTTGCCATAAGAGATATTATTGCCATTTTGGGCTCTATTTTGACGGTCCATGCGCAGAGCGCAAAACGCAGGGCGCAAACGATTTCAGGGCGTGTCAGGACACGTTTTTGCTAATTTAAGGACGGGAAAACCTGCTTTGCGCCGTGGCGCATGATCTAAAAGGGTTGAGTTTATTTTCTTAATGAGTTATAGGTGTGTTTTGAGAATAAACCAATCAGAGTCTCATCTCCCATTCCCTTTAAGAGCCAGCTGCGTCACGCCAAGAGCGCATTCGCTATTTACAGGACGTAAAGTAAGTCTAAGTGGAAAAAATGAGCATTTCACCAGCTAACAGTTAACAGTTTATTAACAGAAAACAGTTAAACAGAGCATCTACTGCGTGAGAATGAGAGATAATGGATCACTTTCACATTCACTCTTGGATAGGGAAACCTTTATGCACAGACATCAATTAGCCTATAAATAATTAATTTCATTTGTTAAGCGCAAATATTC
Organism: Danio rerio; assembly: GCF_052040795.2. Taxonomy (NCBI): domain Eukaryota; kingdom Metazoa; phylum Chordata; class Actinopteri; order Cypriniformes; family Danionidae; genus Danio; species Danio rerio. The sequence continues at coordinate 59,206,402 of NC_141028.1, read as the reverse complement.
GTTTCAAAACTATTTCTAAATTCAGTTCTAATTTCCAGCAAACAAATAAATGAACAACAATAACAAAATGTGCTCAAAAACCTGAGTTAAATCCTAAAACACATGCTGTGCCCCATATGGTCTAAAACCTGACAGGTGGGCAAATCTAAGCTTGTTTTTAATAAAACAAATATAAATATTGATATAATAAATAATACTGCTAATAATAATAACATTATACAAAAGCAAATTGTCACGAATAAACTGAAAAAGCCTCCCGAGATGAAGAAGACATAAAAGCAGTGATTTTTCATATTTATGTAGGCTAGAAAATAATATGTTTTGTGATATTTTAATCCTTTATATTTATATCTATTCTTATTATATCCTATATATATCCTTAATATTTAATTTTTTTCATATGTAAAGATATTTGCCTATTGCTCTCTTGTGTGTATTAAGCAGTGTGTAAGCGAGGTGCAACTCTGCGCTGGAGTTTAGACCGGGTTTGTTTTGGTCTAATGAAAAATCTATTATAGTTTCTCAAAATAGCAACGCGCCAGCAGTGCGCCTCAGAACGCCTTCCTTTTTAGACCAGAACGCCTATGGGCGCACAAATGAGCGCTAATGCATTTGCTATTTAAACAGCATAGCGCAACGCCTCAAAACGACTCTTGCGCCAAGCTGAAACTACCAAAAGACTACTGCACCACGCCTTGCGCCACACTGCACCGGGTGTATGATAGGGGCCTTTGTGATCATTTTATGCCACTGATTATTATATAATGATTATATAACAGCATGATAATGCAAATAGCCATAAGCACTTTAAAATACTTATTATTCTTAAGATTATTTAGATTCTATGATTTGATGTTAAATAGGTAAATGTCTTATTAAATATATAATATATTGTCTTATTAGGTTAATATCCAATTATAAACTTTTGACACAGCTGAGGTAGCACGTAAATGTCATTGTAATATGGCTTTAGCATTATTTGTGAATTTGTAAAAATATATTACAATGGCAAAAATGATTGAGGTCATTTCCAAGTATTACACGATACTTCGATATATTGATTATAGTAACATGCCGATATCAATATTGTGCATATTAATTATCATGATATATTGAATTTGGGCATATGTCTAACAGCAGATGGAGTACCTTCAGTACGTCTCTTCTGTATCCGCAGCTATCGTTGCTTCCTCCCATTACGTAAGCCCGCTCGTTGAGGGCTGCCATGCCATGCCAGGCTCGTTCCACCGGACCCTCAGCACACACACTCCAATGATTACTGCCGGGATCATAACAGTACGTCTCCTTCAGATACGCCATTCCCCGCCGGCCGCACGATATGTAGATCTTCCCATCAATCACTGCGCCAGCATGAGCATAGACCTGCAGACACAGCCATGCAGAGCGTCAACATACAGTTAAATAGCAAAATTAAGAGCCAAACTAGTAAACTCGTTGTTGTTGTTAAAGGGTATACTTAACTGAGATAGCTTCTGGAAACACATATTAACGATAAGGTACAGCTTAAGGTACAATTTAAGAATGATATGGCATTAAGAAGAAGGTTTTGAGAAAGGCAGGTCTGAAGTGTACTTGAATGTTTAAGCACACAATAGTTTACAGGAATAAGAAATGATATGCATTGTAAAGAAGGTGCAAAGATGTCACAATCAGCCTCCTGCCAGCCATGACTCAAGTGATGCTGTATTTATTATCTATAAAGTTGCCATTTCTACCATCATAATAAACAGCAGTGCATTTTCCTTCAGAAAGCCTGACCTCTCGTTTGAGCGGCGCCATGAACTCCCATGTGTTGGTCTGTGGGTTGTATCTCTCCACACAGTCCAGCTCATTGGTGTAGTCTCGTCCTCCGATGGCGTAGATGTATTTATCGACCACACAGACGCAATGATCCGCGTGCTGCTGCCGGAGAGACTCCACTGTACACCAGCTGTTTTGGCGAGGATCGTACCTTCACGAGAAGATCGTGAGAAAACAAATACTGTTAAAGGGCCATGAAACCCCCTCGTTTCACACCTCTACTTTGGAAAAAGTCAGAAAAGTGGGCGTGTCCAGCTCTGTTTAGGGGGGAGTGTCGGAGGAAGAAAAGAGGCTTGGTGTGGGAGTGTCTATTTGGGTAAGCTGAATTTCAGAGTCAAAACACACAACCACAGCGAACAATGTGACTGTGTTTACATGACCATCTGTTGTCGAATTATTTGCCAAATTATTAAACTTTAACTGCAGTTTGGCTCTTTCATTCAGGGAATTCATTCATGTATCTAGTGAAGATTTAGAAAAACTTGTTCATGCTTTTATCAGCAGCAGGGCGGATTACTGTAATGGACTCCTCACTGGTCTTCCTAAAAAGACAGTCAGACAGTTACAGCTCATCCAGAACGCTGCTGCCAGAATTCTGACCAGAACCAGAAAATCAGAGCACATCACACCTGTCCTCAGGTCTTTACACTGGGTGCCAGTTACATTCAGAATAGATTTTAAAGTATTATTACTGGTCTATAAATCACTAAATGGCCTAGGACCTAAATACATTACAGATATGCTCACTGAATACAAACCCAACAGATCACTCAGATCTTTAGGATCATATAAACTAGAAGCTCCAAGAGTTCAGTCAAAGCAGGGTGAATCTGCCTTCAGCCACTACGCCCCTCGCTGCTGGAATCAGCTTCCAGAAATGATCAGATGTGCTCCAACATTAGCCACATTCAAATCAAGACTGAAAACACATCTGTGTAGCTGTGCCTTTACTGAATGAGCACTGTGCTGCGTCCGACAGATTGCACTATCATGTTTTTCTCTTCTTCTTCATTCTTTTATATCACATTTTACCTGTTTTTATGTTTTTTTTTTACGCATTTTTATTATTTGTTTTTATTTTTATTTTACTTGTTTCTTTTATTCTTGTTTATGTAAAGCACTTTGAATTGCCACTGTGTATGAAATGTGCTATATAAATAAACTTGCCTTGCCTTGCCTTACCCTAATTAATCTAGTTACGACTTTAAATGCTGAACACTAGTATCTTGAAGAATATCTAGTCAAATATAATGGCTGTTATCATGGCAAAGAAAAAAAATCAGTTATTACAAATGAGTTATTAAAATGAATGAATGAATGTTGATCTTAACTCACCTCCAGCATCGAGCTTCAGCCCGGAAGCCGCTGGTGTTTTTGTCCCCGCCGATTAAATACACAAAGTTATTGAGCACAGCGATGCCCATGTTGGACATGCGCGGAGCGCGCTCTGCCGCCAGGCTCCGCCACTCGCTCCAGGATGGGTGGAAGACCTGAAAGCGCTCTTCATTGTCCACCAGCGCACTCGATGCATACATGCCACCAAATCCCACAATGCACTGGGAGCTGCAGCGGGGCAGAGTGAGCGGGGTTTGCATCACCGGCTGCCAAAGCTCCTGACTGTGGTAACGCAGAGCGGCAGCCACCGAGTCCCGCAGCGGGCACTGCTTTAACCGACTGTGCAAACGCTGCAAAACGTGCTTCTCCATCAGACAGAACCGCACCGCCTCCAACATCCGCAGCGGTTCCTGAAGTACAACAACATTCATAAATATACAGTTGAAGTCAAAATGATTTATACAAATAGTTGCAACCCAGGCTCATTGTGGAAACGTAGTCCCACGGACGTTTCTGGAGACCGCAGAATACGTCCCGGCGGGTACGCTGCAGTTTTTGTTTTCGCGAATCCGCGAGAGGTAGCTGTTGCACGCTTTTTCGCACCTCAGACGCCTCTCGCGGGCGCGAACCCGCCGGAGGCCGCCGTCCGACTGACCGAATGATTGACTGCGTGACCAGCCAATCGGCCGACTCGCCCTCCTCCTTTCCCGAACCCAACCAATTTTACCGATCAACCCGCAAGCCCGCCCGCTCGCTTCCCTTAACCCGAGCAACAGTTCACAAAAGCCGTCCAAAAAAAACAAAAGCCCTGATTATTTTTTTACTCCACCGCGTTTTCGGATTTCGCCGCGTTCTCGCCCTGTCATGAAACTCGTTCACTTAATTTTTGGGATTCTGTTTTTGTCTTACGTGATTGCTGGAACCGCTCTTCCCCGGACTCTAAAACGGTCGCCGTGGTCGACCCCTCTCGGCATCTCGAGCCTGCCGAGGTACACGGTGAGCTAAGTGGACAAACGGGTTGCAACGGGGAAGCCCTCCACAAGGAGGTAAGGTAAGCGCGAAAGGGAACGGCGTCACACCGCCCCGCAGCGTTCGCTTGAAAAAAAATAAACGCGGCCGTACATACCCCAGGGGACGTATTCCGCTGTCTCCAGAAACGTCCGCCGGACTACATTTTCAGAATGAGCTTGGGTTGAATAGTTGCCAAATGATGTTGAACAGATTCAGGATTTTTTTCACAGTATTTCCTATAATATTTTGTTCTTCTGGAGAAAGTCTTATTTGTTTTATTTCGGCTAGAATAAAAGCGTTTTTTAATTTTTTTAAATTCAGGTCATCTATATTTGCCCTTATGGAATGGAAGCCAGCTGGTGATCGCGTAAACACTCCTCGGATCTAGCGACAGACGTTGTTCTGCAATCTTTAGCCTCCTCAGAGCATTTGTCTCCCGTTCCGCCCTGCTCGGACCGCTGGAGTTACATGGATATAAACTAATCGTCTTTTGACGAATATGATGTTACACATCCTTTATCTTTATTAACTAATTTTTCCATAGATGTAAAGTATAATATTGACTGATAAAGAATATAAACGTAAGAGAAACCAGAGAGAAAATATAACAATAATACAAAATAGATAAACACAATGGCCAGGGCTAAGAGAGATTTAATAAGAACATCACACAAAACAGTGGCTTCCGTTACATAAGGGCAAATATAGATGACCAAAACATCATTTACTCATTTTACTCATACTCATTTTATTACCATTATGTCCAAGACACTGATATTAATATTAAATTCTACTTTTGTGCCTTAATTAACTTTTTTTCTTGCCTATTTGCTGGGTGGCGAAGCAGTGGCGCAGTAGGTAGTGCTGTCGCCTCACAGCAAGAAGGTCGCTGGGTCGCTGGTTCGAGCCTCGGCTCAGTTGGCGTTTCTATGCGGAGTTTGCATGTTCTCCCTGCGTTCGCGTGGGTTTCCTCTGGGTGCTCCGGTTTCCCCCACAGTCCAAAGACATGCGGTACAGGTGAATTGGGTAGGCTAAATTGTAATTGTGTATGAGGGTAAGTGAGTTTTTGTGTGTATTTGTGTGTGTGTGGATGTGTGAATGTTTCCCAGAGATGGGTTGCGGCTGGAAGGGCGTCCGCTACGTAAAAACTTGCTGGAAAAGTTGGTGGTTCATTCCACTGTGGCGATCCCAGATTAATAAAGGGACTAAGCCGACAAGAAATATTTGCTGGGTTAAAAATCTTAAATTAAATTGTTAAATTGCGTGAAATAAAATTGAATTTTAGCAGTCGAATTTGAACCACTGAGTTTATGGATGCGAATATTTGAACTGAAATAAAATGAACTAAAAAAAATACCTTTTTTATATTACACAACGTATTTTTAAAGAGTATTTTGTAAGTGAAAGCTGTAAATTGAATATGAATTAGTGAATTTTTAAGTAAAAAAACGTGTTTGAAATATTTTTAGTTGAAATATTCAAAGCTTAAATAAACAGATATGTTAAATTTCAGAACCTAAAAATACAAAACCTGGAATTCAAGTCATTAAAATGCAAGAACTTGATAATTCGGTGTATTATTTTTTTCAGTTTGTGCTATTCAACAAGCTTTTTAAATCAATACTTTTGGCACTGCTTTTGTTCCATAGAAATAAAATATACAGGAGGGCTAAGAATTCTGACTTTAACTCTATCTCTAGCCACATCCAGCCCAGTGCAGTGTGTTTCTCACCTGTAAGCAAACCTGGTCTTTCTCCACCTGTTCGGGAGTGTAATGGTAGTGAAGTGCGGCTTCGTACACCTCGTTCTCCGAGTCCACTTCCAGCTCGTTACTACAAAGCACACTCAACACCTTTTCTGCAGGTAGTTTCCGATACACCGGCGTGCGTGAAAACGTCTGGATGTTCTTCAGCAGATATGAGCGAATCTTTTCCCCCAGCTGGTGGAGCCCGTAGATGTCGGCCAGCTTCTCCACCTCCAGGATGTTGTCATCGTCCAGCCAGGAGAACAAGAAGTCGCAGCAGAAGCCGATCACGTCTTGGACCTGCAGCAGCGTGGCGGCACACAGCACCTCCTGCACCGTGTCCAAGTCCAGCTCCAGCTCCGAGGTGTAGATGAAGTCCAGCAGCTTCATCATGGCCGTGTATGAAACCCCATGAACAGGGATCTCAGTCTGCTGCATCTCCCGCAAACCACCTGCAAACATACCCCTGAACACACAGACGAGACAATCGTTCAAGTAAAATACAAGCTTCATTTCATTAACTTGGTAGTTTTGCAGTCGTTTTTGCTGATATATCTTGATAATAATAATAATAATAAAAAATACTTATATCATTAATATTACCTAAAAATGAATTAGTGCTAAGCAAAAATGAATCGCATCCAAAATAAAAAATAGTTTTGACGTAGTTTAAGTGTGTTTTGGTGCCCTACGAGAGGCTAGAATATTAACGCAGAAATACTGAAGTTGATATTTGTAATACATTCACTGTCACACTTTACAATAAGGTGCATTAGTTAATGTTAATTAATGCATTTACTAACATGAACAAACAATGAACAATACATGAATTACTGTATTTGTTCATGTTAGTTAACGTTAGTTAATGAAAATACAGTAGTTCATGTTAACTCATGGTGCATTAACTACTGTTAACAAGCATGGAGTTGGATGTTATTAATGCATTAGTAAATGTTCACATGCTGTACATGTGTTCATGATTAGTTCATGTAAGTAAATGCATTAACTAATGAACCTTATTGTAAAGTGTTACCACATTCACTTATCACTACATAATTGGTGCCCTTGTGTGAAGCTAAAATATCAATATTAATATCAATACCAAAATACTGATGTTAATATTTGTGATAAATTTTATAATAACAACCGTGTACTGTGTATATTTATTATGTATGTATAAATACACACATGCATGCATATATTTAATAAAATTTTTTTATTTTTTTGTAGATATAAAATTTACAGTTAAAGTCAGAACTATTAGCATTTCTTTGAATTTTTATTTTCTTTTTAAAGGTGTTTAACAGAGCAAATTTTCGCAGTATGTCTGACAATATTTTTTCTTCTGGAGAAAGTCTTCTTTGTTTTATTTCATCTAGAATAAAAGCCGTTTTAAATTTTTTAAACTAAATTTTAAGGACAAAATTATTAGCCCCTTTAAGCTACATTTTATTCGATAGTCTACAGAACAAACCATCCTTATAGAGTAACTTGCCTAATTACCCTAACCTGCCTAGTTAACTTATTTAACCAAGTTAAGCCTTTAAATGTCACTTTAAGCTGTATAGAAGTGTCTTGAAGAATATCTAGTCAAATATTATTTACTGTCATAAAATAGAAATGAGTTATTAAAACTATTATGTTAAGAAATGGGTTAAAAAAAAATCTTCTTTCCGTTAAACAGAAATTGTGAAAACAGTGGGGCTAATAATTCTGACTTCAACTGTACATGTATATGATACAAATCATATATACATTTAAGTATCTATCAAAACAGCTTTGTAGAGTTTTGTTTCTATGTGTGTGTGTGTGTCACATATTCATAATAAATATGTATGATACACATATTAATTATGGCAAAACAAACTTTCATTTACTAAATTTAATTATTAATTTATTCCAAAATCAAATGAATGTATAAAGTGATCAGCATTAGCACATTAAACTGGTCAGAAGAGACAATAAAGACATTTTTAATGTTTTAATTAATTTCATTTAGATGGTGTTTTTTTATTAAATAAAAATAGTATTCAGAGTATGAAGCAACACATCATGCAAATCATAAAATAATGAATTCTGAATAAGGACCACATGTTAATAATTCAGCTTTGCCATGACAAAATTACAGTATATCTTAAAATATTAAATATTAAATTAAAAAAATTTAATATTAAATTAACAACAAAAAATGAAAGTCTGAAGTTGTAAAAATGTTTTATTACATAATAATTACTGTGTTTACTGCTTTTATAAATGAAAAATCACACCTCTTACAGATCTCTTTTTTTAATATTTGTTTTTTTTATACGATCCTTTACAATAATATATTTCCATACTTGTGAATATACATTGCATTAGTCAGCACCAAAGCCAAAACTGGAACTAATTTAAAGATCATAGTCCAAAAATTAAGGCTTAAATTAGGATGTTAGGGGAAAATATTGAATACAATTATAATAAACTAGAAAAAATCTGGAGAAACATAAAAAATATATACATACATATTTTTTTCATAAAAGAAATATATAGGCCATCATATATATATATATATATATATATATATATATATATATATATATATATATATATATATATATGTATACAGACACACACACACACACACACATATATATATATATATATATATATTTATATATATACATATATATATATACATTTATATATATATATATATATATATATATATATATATACATATATATATACATTTATATATATATATATACATATATATATATATACATATATATATATATATATATACATATATATATACATTTATATATATATACATATATATATACATATATATATATATATATATATATATATATATATATATATATATATATATATATATATATATATATATATATATATATATATTATTTTTATTTAATGAAGCCAGGTAAACATAATAGTCTCAGCATTCCTAACATGTAAGGACTGTCATGCATACCTAAAATAGTCACACGACGCCGCCAGGAGAATTCGGTGAGCCTGGATGGGTTTTCCTTCCACCAAGAGCACCACGTCAAACAGAATACCACCTTGTCGCAGCATAAGCAGCCCATCTAACAGCCCCTGTGAGTGGGCGGTGCTGCGATATTTCTGCTTGGCACAGGGCTGAGCGGAGCGAACGGCCCCTCCAACCGTGCAGGAGACCAAATCATCAGCCATCTTGACACAATAATGCAAACAGAAAGTGAACCTGCTCACATTTTTGTGCGTAATTCCACACCAATGCTAAAAGAAAGAATGGAGAGAAGTTAGAAAATACACACAAAACTGATGGTATATGATGATATCATAGAACCTAAATATGACAAGCATGATAACATTAACTGAGGTAAAGTTGGCTTTATATTGGCACATTCAGTCAGTGACAACTTGTGACACGCTACCTATATTGTTTACCATGGTACTTTGAATATCCGGCCCTAAATCACACGTAATTATGACATCAAAACAACATTAGCACTATTTATTTGACGGTAAACAATGTTGCACAATATTAGTCATTGGCTTCTGATATGATTTCACTATTTAGAATTTGCAAAGAGTACTTTTCTGGAAATTATATTAAGGAGAAAGTCTGAATGCGTGAATGTATAAGCAACTTTACCTCAATATAACACTACCATGAAAGCAGGAAGACATACTGTCATGAACAGTAAACAAAGTCACTGAGGTAAAGTTGGTTTTATATTCGCAGTTTTTTTACGATTGTTTACACTCTAAATAAAAATATCCACACAATTGCAAAATTCTACTCCAAGGAGAAAAACACCGCCACAGATTTGCACAACATTACACACTATGGGCTCTATTTTGACGGTCCATGCGCAGAAAAGGACAGAAAAATCCACTTTGCGCCGTGGCGCAACGTCTAAAAGGGTTGAGTTTATTTTCTTAATGAGTTTTAGGTGTGTTTTGAGAATAAACCAATCAGAGTCTCATCTTCCATTCCCTTTAAAAGCCAGCTGCGTCACGCCATGAGCGAATTTTCTATTTACATAACGTAAAGTACGTGTAAGTGGAAAAACTGAGCATTTCACTAGCAAGAAAACAGTAAAACAGAGCATCTACAGTGCGAGAATGAGAGATAAGGCATCTCAAACTCTAGTTTCACTTTCGCTCTCGTGGATAGGGAAAACTTGTATGCACAGACATCAATAAGCCTATAATTAATTTTGTTTGTTAAGCGCAAAGCTTTGTTTCAAAACTATTTCTAAATTCAGTTCTAATTTCCAGCAAACAAATAAACGAACAATAATAACGAAGTGTGCTCAAAAACCTGAGTTATATCCAAATACACATGCTGTGCCCCATATGGTCTAAAACTTGACAGGTGGACATGGTACTTTGAATATTCGGCCTGAAATCACATGTAATTATGACATCAAAAAAATATTAGCACTATTTATTTGACGGTAAACAATGTTGCACAATATTAGTCAATGGCTTCTGATATGATTTCACTATTTAGAATTTGCAAAGAATACTTTTCTGAAAATTATATTAAGGAGAAAGTCTGAATGCGTGAATGTATAAGCAACTTTACCTCAATTTAACACTACCATACATACATACCATACATACATACTGTCATGAACAGTAAACAAAGTCACTGAGGTAAAGTTGGTTTTATATTCGCAGTTTTTTTACGATTGTTTACACTCTAAATAAAAATATCCACACAATTGCAAAATTCTACTCCAAGGAGAAAAACACTGCCACAGATTTGCACAACATTACACACTATGGGCTCTATTTTGACGGTCCATGCGCAAAGCGCAAAACACAGGGTGCAAACGCTTTCAGGGCGTGTCAGAATCCACTTTTGCTAATATAAGGACAGAAAAATCCACTTTGCGCCGTGGCGCAACGTCTAAAAGGGTTGAGTTTATTTTCTTAATGAGTTATAGGTGTGTTTTGAGAATAAACCAATCAGAGTCTCATCTTCCATTCCCTTTAAAAGCCAGCTGCGTCACGCCATGAGCGCATTTTCTATTTTCATAGCGTAAAGTACGTGTAAGTGGAAAAACTGAGCATTTCACTAGCAAGAAAACAGTAAAACAGAGCATCTACAGTGCGAGAATGAGAGATAAGGCATCTCAAACTCTAGTTTCACTTTCGCTCTCGTGGATAGGGAAAACTTGTATGCACAGACATCAATAAGCCTATAATTAATTTTGTTTGTTAAGCACAAAGCTTTGTTTCAAAACTATTTCTAAATTCAGTTCTAATTTCCAGCAAACGAATAAAGGAACAATAATAACCAAGTGTGCTCAAAAACCTGAGTTACATCCAAATACACATGCTGTGCCCCATATGGTCTAAAACTTGACAGGTGCACAAATCTAAGCTTGTTTTTAATAAAACAAATATAAACATGCATATAATAAATACTGCTAATAATAATAACATTATACAAAAGCAAATTGAATGAACTGAAAAAGCCGCCGAGATGAAGAAAGTATGAAGGCAGTGGTTTTTAAATTCACGTAGGCTAGAAAATAATATGGTTTGTAATATTTTAATCCTTTATATATCCTTATTATATCCTACATATATAAATAAAAGTGCATTTTTATTCACAGAATTTCCACAAAGTATGTCAACTCACAAAACTCATGTCTTTCTTTTATCACATCCGTAACGCATTCATTTTGCCGTCATTTTAAATATAAAACACCTGAATAGACTGGGGCGAGGCAGTGGCGCAGTAGGTAGTGCTGTCGCCTCACAGCAAAAAGGTCGCTGAGTCGCTGGTTCGAACCTCGGCTCAGTTGGTGTTTCTGTGTGGAGTTTGCATGTTATCCCTGCCTTTGCGTGGGTTTCCTCCGGGTGCTCCAGTTTCCCCCACAGTCAAAACATATGCAGTACAGGTGAATTGGGTAGGCTAAATTGTCCTTAGTGTATGAGTGTGTGTGTGTGGATGTTTCCTAGAGATGGGTTGCGGCTGGAAGGGCATCCGCTGCGTAAAAATTTGCTGGATAAGTTGGCAGTTCATTCCGCTGTGGTCCCCCCTGGATTAATAAAGGGACTAAGCCGACAAGAAAATGAATGAATATACTGATATTTTTTGATGCCTGAACTCCATGGTTAAGGGGGAAGAAAAATATAAACAGATATTTCAATATTCTGTTAACATATACCTTCTCTGAGTATATACGTTTAATTTTTTTTTACTGCAAATGTCACATCCATAACGCTGGAATCAGCCATATATGTTTTGACTGAAGTGTGTATGTTTTGACTGAAGTGTGTCATTTTGCAAACAATCTAGGAATTCTCCAAATTGAGTGTGCTGTTTGAATAATTGTGATTATACTTTGAAAAAAGAACCCGGTTTTCAAAATTATGTGAGAATAATTGAAAAAAACTGTAAATAGTGTTTATCTAAGTCATACTTTCTTGCATGCTCTCACTAAATATTGAAAGTAAACGTTAGCGTGGTAAACAATATGGAAAACGTGTCGTAAGTTGTCACTGTTTAAAAAAAAATGTGTGTTTAAAAAATACTACTTTATCTCAAAACCGAAGTCATGACTGTCTCACAAAGAAATGTTAATCATAATGTTAATTTATAATTAATTGTCTCAAAAGAACCGCGTTTTTTATTGCCATTAGGCCTTTTTACTTTTACTTTCACATTTTAGGCATTCATCATGTTTCGATGTAAACACTGGCCTGCGTTTAGTCCTCCAGTGAATTAAAGTAACATTCGCAGAAAGTAACGATAACAAAGACTGATGGATATGTTTTGTTTAGCTGACAGCAGTGTGTGGTCGTTATATAAACTAGTACAGTAAATGTTGTGAGTTTGTGTGTGATGTTGTGTGTGTGTGATTTCTGCAACACTCGTTGCACTTACCAGAAAAGGTCTGACGGCGAAAACAAGCTGTTTAATGACTGCAGTCACTCGATGAAAATGATGAATATTAATATGAAAACGACGAGGACGTTTCGGGATGTTTTGATTTTTGAACGCCAGTTGAGTTTCTCCGTGATGTCACGGCAGTACTTCCGGTGTGCAGAGCAAAACAGATGATGACGTCATCAGCAGCTGTCAAATGAAAAGCGCGTGAGGGCTACTTTACATAGATATATAAATGTATATAAATATGTAAATATCTATGGCTACTTCACTGCGACGCTGGTTGAATTAGGTTACAGTAATATATAAATATTGATATCATATATAAGTTTATATATACTAAATTTATAAGTATTCAAAAAACAAACAAAACGAAATGGTGGAAAACAAAAATGTTTAAATGATACATATCAATTAATTTACTGTGGAAAAAAAACTAAATCTGTCCATGCGTCACCAACGTGGTGTAATATGGGAATATACAACATTTAAGGCTAAATTTAAACTAAGTTTAGCTTTATATTTTATACGTTTTAGTTTATACTTTTATTTAGTTTATATATTCATAAACAAAAAAAAAACAACGATATTTTTAGTTGATAAATTTAAACCAAATGTAGTTAAATTTATACATTAAAATTAATTTATAAATGTGACGCAGCCTTAATGGAGTTTAGGCGGGAATTTGTGTAGGGTGAGGGTCTGTAATGGAGAACTGATGGAAATATAGATAACTTCAGTTAAACACATTTAGTTTTGGTATGTAATCCAACTTTATTTTCATAAGGAAAAGCAGCGCTTTTCGTTTTTGTAGCACAATTACTGGCTAATGAATAGGAAGTCGCACGTTCACCTTACTGTGTCGTGAAAAATGTGTTAAATTTGAACATTAAAGTTTTAAGTTCATTGGTTCTGTAATTTTAACTACACACCTCAATCTGTTGACTATTCTTACCATAAACTTTTTTTTTTTATGTCTCATGTAGTTGTACACAGAAAGCTTCATTTTATTTATTTTTATGAATACGAACAACATATATTCCAGTAAAAAAGAGCCCAGACGTGTTTATCATGCACAGTGCTAATATTCCTTGTAGCCAGCAGAGGGCGCCAGTGATCTTTTCCTAATCACATCTCGGGACGAATAAGATGTTTTTCATCATTAATATTACAGAAACTGAACGACAACAGGTATGTTCACTCGTAATAATTTTGCAGATATTATATGATTGCAAAAAAAATGTATATGTGACTGTGGATCACAAAAAAAGTGTACATTTTTGGAAATTGAGATTAATATGTCTGAGTAGCTTTTCATTGATGTATGGATTATTAGGATAAGAAAATATTTGAGATACAAGTATTTGAATATCTGGAATGTGAGAGTTCAAAATGTAGAGAAATTCGCCTTTAAAGTTGTTCAGATTAAGTTCTTAGCAATGCACATTAATTACTATTACAATTTTTTGGATATATATATATATATATATATATATATATATATATATATATATATATATATATATATATATATATATATATATGAAAAGGAAATGTACAAAATGTCATCATAAAAGTTGATATGTACCTAATATTTGAATGATTAATTAATTTAAATCGATAATTGTACCTCACAATGTATTTTTGGGGCCTCACGGTGGTGTAGTGGGTAGCATGATCGCCTCACAGCAAGGAGGTTGCTGATTCGAGCCTCAGCTGGCATTTCTGTGTGGAGTTCGCATGTTCTCCCCGTGTTGGCTTGGGTTTCCTCCAGGTGCTCCGGTTTCCCCCACTAGTCCAAAGACATGCGCTATAGGTGAATTGGGTAAGCTAAATTGTCCGTAGTGTATGTGTGTGAATAAGAGTGTATGGATGTGCAGCCTTCCAGCTGCAACCCAGTACTGGGAAGCATCCACACACACACACTCATATAATATGGCTAGTATAGCGGATGTATTTGGACTGTGTAGGAAAGCGGCGGAGCACCCGGACGAAACACCAAACTCCACACAGAAATGCCAACAAACCCAGACAGTACTCGAATCAATGACCTTCTTGCTGTGAGGTAACAGTGCTAACCACTGAGCCACTGTGCCGCCCCAAACAATAGTATATTTGTGATATTTCTTCACACTTGCAAATGAATTAGCAAAGACATCTGTGTGCTGAAACCACATTGCTTCATGGGTGCTATTTTTAAAGACATTCTGTAAGTTAGCCTGTCGCACTAGCACAAAACATCCAGCTAGCATGTAGGACGTCTTGTCTACATGATTAATTAGGCTGTTAATTATCTTTATACCTCTCCACTTTCACAAAAACAGCTTATCTGGATTGCCTAAAGCTAGTCTGGTATCAGTGAGGTGTAATATACATATATGAGGCGTTTACCGGGGGATGCAGATTAGCAAGCGGAGCATAAAACTATTGTTTTCATTACCAACGACAGCAAACAATTGCAAACCTCCGGCAAAACGCAATCACCTCATACATCTCTATCTGTCAAATTACCCTTTTCAAATGGAAACGATGCCAGCATAATGCACAAAGACGGCGGTGCGTTCTGTAATGAGCTTTCGCTAAGATAAGCGTGCTATTCTGCTCTGCGCTAATGACCTGATGCTTCATTGAATTAGCTTTGCCCATGGAGACCGTACAGGAAGGTTCATAAAAGCAAACGATGATACATCTTTCAGAGCAAAGGTTTAGCTGTACCAGGAGAGCTGGAGCACGTAGTGCAAGTCGCTCCAGTTTAATATGCTAAACAGCTCTTGCATGCTAATTATTCATGGCTAATCGTGACTGCAAATTATTTGAATATGTAAAAGTTGTTGTGTTTGCTCGGGGCTCTCATATTGCACACCTCTCAAAACAGAGGCCTTCAACTTGGTTAGTATTTCTGTGTGCTGTTTTAAAGTGGTTAAATCACAAAAGCACCTTATTACCCTGCTGAAAAATCCAGCTTAAACCAGCCTAGGATGGTTAGCTGGTTTTAGCTGGCCGACCAGCCTTGTTTTAGAGGGGTTTATGCCACTTCCAGGCTTGTTTCCAGCCATTTCCAGCCTGCCCTACTGAAAAATCCAGCTTAAACCAGACTAGGCTGGTTGACTGGTTTTAGCTGGTCGACCAGGCTGGTTTTAGAGGGGTTTTGGCCTTTTCCAGGCTGGTTTCCAGCCAGGTCTTAGCTGGTCAGGCTGGAAGATGACCAGTTAAATTTCAAAAAGCATTCAGAAATAGCCGCTAAACGCCACTTGCCCTTAGCAGCAAAAGCCGCTATATCCCGAGAACCAATCAGAAGGTGCGAATCAAAACATATTTTCAATAGCAGCGCGCTAATACGCCTGCTTCATCAGGAGACTTTCGATTCGATTCGATTCGATTCAATTCGCTTTCGATTGTAAAAGATGGGAGTTTGATAAACTGGATAAGCCTGTCTGACTGTCAGTGAACGGCAAATGAAAACGTCCCTCACCTTATAACTTTGCATTATAAGAAAAAGAAAACTCAACAGTTGGAAGTGTAACTTGCATTCATAAAGTTTTTTTGTGCAGTGACGCTTCTTTGAATGAGTCTGATTTACTATACATTAAAAGGCAACTGCGTTTCACAAAAGACAAAGTTAAAATGGCGTTCTTTTATCCCACCTGGATGCTTTATTTGAGCATAAAGAAGAGACCAAGACCTTGAGTAAGGTGAGAATGAATAAATACACTGCAGAAATGCTTTTCTTACTTAGATTTTTTGTCTTCTATAGTGCAAATATTTAAAACTTCTTATATCAAGAAGCATTTTCTAGGCAAGGAAAACATATTGTCTTGTTTTCAGAAATGATATGCCAAAATTAACTGAGTTTTTCCTTAAAACAAGCAAAATAATCTGGATAAACAAAATAATCTTATGTCAAAAGGAAAAACAAGATTGCTCTTCATATATACTCTTCATATATATATATATATATATATATATATATATATATATATATATATATATATATATATATATATATATATATATATATATATATATATATATATATATGAAGAGTATATATGAAGAGCAATCTTGTTTTTCCTTTTGACATAAGATTATTTGTATATATATATATACAGTTTAAGTCAGAATTATTAGCCCCCTGAATTATATACATACATATATACAGGGTGTGGTATTCAAAAAGAATACCACAACTTAGAAAAGGAGAGCTATAAATAAATTAATAATAAATGAATAAATAAATAAATAAATAAATAAATAAATAAATAAATAACTGATAGAAATATACACATAGTGATTAGTAAATTAAATTTTTGGGGGGTGAACTGTCCCCCCAAAAGTAAGCATGACTTATAAGCTTAAGTTGATTTAATTTTTTATTTTAATGCAACCAGTATTTTGTTTACAGTGTTTAAATAATTATTTTTACTAATAAAACTTGTTAATATTTAGTTTTTAAATATTATAAGTGTATTATAAGTGTATAAAAATGTAAGTGACATTTTTTACATCAAAACCACAGGGACTATTTTACAATTTATACTTTTTTATTTTTATGTTGTCTTTATAGTTTCTATATAGTATATTATCAAAAAAATATTTGTTTTACTTAACTAATTTTTTATGATATTATATAAATGTTTTTAAAACTTTCATAACTGCATACATAATGTATTTATGTTTTAATATAATGTGATATGTTTAATACATAACTGTACTTAAGTTTTGTTTTTTAAATGTATTGACTGAAAAACGTAATGTGATGCAAGCATCAAGCAAAAACCTCACCATGTCATAAATGGGTAAAATTATCTGATATTTTGAGATATTTTTTTAAATCCGCTTTCTGTTTTCTGTTTTTCTGCATGCTGACTTCGTTGATCGCACCACATTGCTTTGGCAGACAAAAACACTTCAAATATTAATAAGCAGAGAAGCAGTTTTGTCCAAAAACACTGTTTTATTTTTTTAAGAAGAAGAAAAAATTGTGACATACTTTTTCTGGCTGAGAATGTTCATGACGTAAGGACAGTTTAACAGTTTTAAAGGTCATTCATTCATTCTCCTTCGGCGTACTCCCTCATTCATCAGGGGTCGCCACCGTGGAATGAACCGCCAACTATTCTGGTATATGTTTTACGCAGCAGATGTTCTTTCAGCTGCAACCTAATACTAGAAAATGCCAACACACATAAACAGACTCAATATTAACTCCACATTTACTCCATGCAGGTTTTTCGCTTGTTTATTTACTTGTCAAATCTCTGTCACCGTATCAGTGAAATAGAAACAACTGTCTTTGCGTCTCCTGGTTGTGTATATGTGTGCACTTTTGCGTAGCGAGACCCGCATAGAGAAGCATCCTGTCTCCTCCAGTTAGTGTCTCAAGACCTTTTGTCCGGTGCACTGATGCAGATAAGATGCTGTTACGTCATTGGCTAGTGCAGGGCAGGAAGGGAACGAGATGCAGGTGACAGTCAAGTGTCCCTTCATGCCAACTTCAGCATTGCTTTGGCTCATTCAGAAGCACTTTATGCTGTACATTGCTTTTGCAGAGTCTCATTCAAAAAGCTCTGGATGTACATTGCTTTTGGAAATTTTGGAATTTACCAAATCAAATCTGCGGATTTATTGCTGAATGATGTGAAAAGTGTAGTAACTAAAAACTTAAGGGGGTAATTCACCCAAAAATGAACATTTGCTGTTAATTTACACACCTGCAGGTTATCCAAGCAGACCATCCATAGTCAAAATAAATACATACAGATGACTTCAAATCAATAGTCATGGCTCATAATGACACACAATGAGGTCATTTAAAGCGTAATGATCGGTCTGTGTAAGAAGTTGAATATTCATTCAGCTTAGTCCAGTAATTGTCAGGGGTCGCACATGTTTTATGCATCGGATGCACGTAAAAGATTACGTTTGCAAAAATAAAACTCATACATGCGCTGCACAATTTACATTTACAAATCAAATTCGTAAACTCGAAACGCAATTCAAAAATATACAAGTTCAGTAAATAAATTCAGAACCCAATTTGTGAATTCACATGTAAAATTATAAATATTTCCCCAAATAAATTGGATAGTACACATTTATAAATTGTGTTTTGAATTTACGAATTGGATTTGTGCATTTATAAATAATGTTTTGAATTTACGAATTGGATTTGTGCATTTATAAATTGTGTTTTTAATTTACGAATTGGATTTGCGCATTTATAAATTGTGTTTTGAATTTATGAATTGGATTTGCGCATTCATAAATTGTGTTTTATATTTATAAATTGAATTTGTGCATTTATGAATTGCGTTTTGAATAAATAAATTGGATTTGCACCTTTAGGAATTGTGTTTCGAATTTACGAATTAGATTTGTGCACTTATAAATTATGTTTTAAATTTGAAAATTAGATTTGTGCATTTCTAAATTACGTTTTAAATTTACGAATTGGATTTGCAAATTTATAAATTGTGTTTTGAATTTAGGAATTGGATTTGTGCATTTATAAATTGTGTTTTGAATTTATGAATTGGATTTGCGCATTCATAAATTGTTTTTCATATTTATAAATTGAATTTGTGCATTTATGAATTGCGTTTTGAATAAATAAATTGGATTTGCACCTTTAGGAATTGTGTTTCGAATTTACGAATTAGATTTGTGCACTTATAAATTATGTTTTAAATTTGAAAATTAGATTTGTGCATTTCTAAATTACGTTTTAAATTTACGAATTGGATTTGCACATTTATAAATTGTGTTTTGAATTTAGGAATTGGATTTGTGCATTTATAAATAGTGTTTTGAATTTACGAATTGGATTTGTGCATTTATAAATTGTGTTTTTAATTTACGAATTGGATTTGCGCATTTATAAATTGTGTTTTGAATTTATGAATTGGATTTGCGCATTCATAAATTGTGTTTCATATTTATAAATTGAATTTGTGCATTTATGAATTGCGTTTTGAATAAATAAATTGGATTTGCACCTTTAGGAATTGTGTTTCGAATTTACGAATTAGATTTGTGCACTTATAAATTATGTTTTAAATTTGAAAATTAGATTTGTGCATTTCTAAATTACGTTTTAAATTTACGAATTGGATTTGCACATTTATGAATTGTGTTTTGAATTTACGAATTGGATTTGCATATTTATGAATTGTGTTTTGAATTTACGAATTAGATTTGTGTATTTATGAATTGTGTTTCGAATTTATGAATTGAATTTGTGCCTTTATGAATAGCGTTTTGAATTAACGAATTGGATTTGCACATTTATGAATTGTGTTTCGAATTTTCAAATTAAATTTGTGCATTTATAAATTACGTTTTAAATTTGCAAATTAGATTTGTACATTTATAAATTACATTTTAAATTTACGAATTGGATTCAGCATTTATGAATTGTGTTTCGAATTTATAATTTGAATTTGTGCATTTATAAATTGTGTTTTTATTTTATAAACTGTAATTGCGAATTTATAATTTGTGTTTTGAATTTATGAATTGGATTGAGGAAAACATGCAATCTCCACAGGAAATCCAACTGACCCAGCCAAAACTCAAACCAGCGAACTTCTTGCTGTGAGACGACAGTGCTAACCACTGAGCCACCAGGTCACTTCTTACTAAAAACTCCTTTTAAGCAATTCAGAAGGAAATCAGACCTTCATATGACCTTCACAGCGAAAAGTAAAGCCTGAAATAAAAAGTATAACACTGTGTCCTTTCTACACGTGACGCAGTGTTGCGACACGCTATATAAGGTATCTCAACCATGTAAAAAAAAAGTTTTTGTCCTAGTTTTTGTGGTAACGCAAAAAGGAACGGTGTCACACCGCTTCGCAGCTTTCGTTTTTTAAAGATGAAATGCAGCCACTTGTACCTCTGGCTACATATTTCACAATCTCCAGAAATGTATATAGGTCTACGTTTTCAGAATGAGCCTATGTTGTACATTTCGTTGTTAATTTTTTATTGTCGAGGGGTCACCAAAAGGAAAACATTAAGTCAGTTGTAATTATTATTACCATTTATACCAAATGACCAAACACGGACACTTAAAAATGCTAAAAAAGATCTACGCTATATAAATATACAATACAAACAATGACGCACAATAAGCTATAAACTCAGTGTGGTCTTTTCCTGTCAGAATGCTAAATTCAGGGTTTTTTCCAGCCAAGTTCAGGGAGGCTGCACATGTCAGAAGCGATTCTCCCCTCGCCGTGACATGAACTACAGCACATGTCAGAATGTGGCCATAGTATACACTTGAAGAGTGTCATGGCTGCTGAGGTCCCGGGCAGAATATTCAATTAAACTGACTGTGGCTGGATCAATGTCTCCCTGAAACAGATTTGCTCAAGACATTGTGGTGTATATCTGCTTTGTGGTGTTCACTGGATTTCCCAAGGGCACTTGATGGGAAATGATTAAGAGAAAACTCGTCAGATGTCAACTGTTAATGTCGTAGCTCTTTTAGACAAAAATAAACTGCATGCCTTTTATGAACGATTTAAGAAACATCAATCTGAGCATGACCTTATGAAAAAGAAATGTGTAGAATTGTATTGAATGTTCACTCGTAGTGTACTGACAGCAAACCAATACATTTAGCCATGTGGACTTGCTCAGGATTATCTTGCTGCATTCGCATTACGGAAAGTGAAGTTTATTCATGAACTAATTTCGAGAGGATCACGTGATTATGATTGAACACAGCTGGTTCTGCATTTGCATGTATGGCCAATAAGGCTATTCCTAACCCACTATAAAGAGCCAGGGTTTTTCCAGCCTGATCTTACGAGAAAACGTAAGTATTTTACGTTTTGCCAGTTTAGTGGCTAATTCGTACGAATTCGTACGAGTTCAGTCGTACGAAATGGTACGATTTTAAATAGGAGGCGTGGCACCTAACCCCACCCCTAACCCCAACCGTCATTGGGGGATGAGCAAATCATACTAAATTGTACGAATTAGATCGTACGAATAAATACGAATTAGCCACTAAATGAAAAAGTTACGAATTGCCGTGAGATTGTGTTGGGTTTTTCACTACAGTCATCTTCGATTTGAAGAATTGGCCTGACAGCAAGAACGTCACCGGCATTTCATTTCATTGGCCCGTTGTATACTCTTTTAGACGATTGGCTTTCTGAAACGAACTCCCCATTCGTGGATTAATGAATAAATCCACCAATAGCATTTCCGTTCCCCGAGGGAACGGAAATGCTATTGGTGGATTTATTCATTAATCCACGAATGGGGAGTTCGTTTCAGAAAGCCAATCGTCTGAAAGAGTATAGTAACCAGAGCGTTAGTAACCAGGTTACTTTAGTAACCAGAGCGTTCTAACTACAGCTACAGAGGTGTAGCTGCAAGCGTACAAATTTAGACAGTTTGCGAATGTTCGTTGGAATGATGAATTTGGTAAACTGCAAATCAACGAACTATGTTTTTAACGGCGCAACTTGCGACCTTAGTTGGCTAATGTGACAGGTCTAATATAGTGAAAGAATCAGTTCGTTAATTTGAGTTTGATAAATGGCATCTAAAACGTGTGTTTGGGAAAGAAAACCTTAGCTAACTAGTGCTTTATCTCTTTACTTAGCTGAAAATGAGCTCTGGTATCCCTTTTTATTTTCATTATCCATTCAGAACAGACCTTCGGATCACTCGGAAGGCAGTGAGATTATATATTTGTTTCACTTTCTCTTCGCTGATAAGATATACAGCCAGGTACACAACGTTCCAATGTGACTCAGGTGATTCTTTCCACCGAAGCCTCTCTTTCGCTTTTAAAATGGCGGCTGCGTGAAATCAGTCTATATGCCATGCTAAGTAAAAGAATTTTGTTTTCAGTTTCAAATAAATAGAATCTTTGCAGTGCATGTCTAGTAAACCGAACCCATCACTCACTGTCTCTACCAGTTCAAATTCATGTACACGGCCTTCTTTGAGAGCTAGGGAGAAGATTGAGACGCAACTATAATCTTGTTTCTTTCTGATTGGAGCAGTGGACTGACCTCTAGCAGACCAACCAGTCGGCATGGAAACACACACACCACCTCATCTGTGCACTAATTAGACGGATGGTGTGCAGATCAGCCACTCCCTGCACACACTTCCGGCGTTACAGCCAGTATTTACCGAGAGAACATCTCATCTACACGTTCACAGCAATAAAACACCAAAACCCTCCGGAGAGAGCAGGAGGGAGAGACTCGGTGGCTGTGCTTTAATCAATGGTAGCAGTCATTCAATGTGTGTGCAAAAAGTCAAATTGTTTCATCACTCTGGAGTAAAGATAGACTTTCCAAACACAGCCCCCCTGTCCCCCCCCCCCCCCCAATTTCTGTTTGACGGAGGGAAGATTTTTTTTATAAACATAATAGTTTTAATTTCTCATTTCTAATTACTGATTTCTTTTATCTTTTGCTATGATGACATAATATTTGTATCTTTAAGATACTAGTATTCAGCTTAAAGTGACATTTAAAGGCTTAACTAGGTTAATTAGGGTAAAGTTAGGGTAATTAGGCAAGTCATTATGTAACAGTGGTTTTTTTGAAGACAATCCAAAACAAATATTGTTATTTGCTACATACGTTTCTGGAGATCACAAATTAAGTAGCCAGAAGTATGTATGGTTGCATCTTGTCTTCAAAATGAACGCTACAGGGCAGTATGACGCCGTTCCCTTTCGCGGTTAACAGCTGACTGATTACCCCTGTATGGACGGCTTTCCTGCTGTTACCAGTTTGTTTAGTTACCTCACCATGTACATCGGCAGACTTTAGATGCAGAGAGGAGTTGACCATGATGATAGGGTTTGAGTCTGGTGAAGAGCGGTTCCAGAAAGCAGGTAAGACAAAAACAGAAGCCAAAAAATGAATAAACAAGTAAATAACAGGGTGAGAATGTGTTAAAATCTGAAAACATGGTAAAAATCAGACGGCCGTGAGGGCTTTTCTTATTCTGGATTGCTTTTGAAAACACTATCGGTTGAGTTTAGGAAAGGAGGAGGGTGGGTCAGTCGATTAGTCGGTTAGTCAGTCAACAGCGGCCTCTGGTGGATTTATGCGAGAACAGCAGTAGCAAATGGCACTCGTAAGATCTCAAAAAGCGTACACAACGGCCTCTGGTGGATTTGCAAAAACTGCAAAAAAACAAAAAAAAAAATGCTCCTGGGATGTATTTGGCACTCTCCAAATGTCACAGTCACACAAAGAAGACAATGGAGATTAAAACTTTCAAGTATTTATTCAAGCGAAACAGCAACAACTTATGGTGATCCTACTGAAAAAAACAGCTTAAACCAGCCTAGGCTGGTTGGCTGGTTTTAGCTGGTCGACCAGGCTGGCTTTAGAGGGGTTTTAGCCATTTCCAGGCTGGTTTCCAGCCATTTCTAGCCTGGTCTTAGCTGGTCAGGCTGAATGATGACCAGCTAAAACTAGCTTGACCAGCCTAGCCAGGCTGGGAGCCCAACCAAAACCAGCTATGTCCAGCTTAAACCAGGCTGTTCAAGCTGGTTTTAGCTGGTCATTTTCCAGCCTGACCAGCTAAGACCAGGCTGGAAATGGCTGAAAACCAGCTGGAAATGGCCAAAACCCCTCTAAAACCAGGCTGGTTGACCAGCTAAAGCCAGCCAACCAGCCTAGGCTGATTTAGGCTGGATTTTTCAGCAGGTGATTGGTGAAGGAAAGTTCTATATGGTAAGTCCAGTACTTAAATAACACCACACACTTTAGAAAAAGTAGCATTCAATATTAATATCAATGCCTTGGACAATATAAATGATAATAAGTATGAGTAAAATGAGTAAATGAGGTTTTAGTCATCTGTATTTGCCCTTATGTAACAGAAGCCAGCTGGTGATCGCGTAAATCTCACTCCTCGGATCCAGCGACAGACGTTGTTCTGCAATCTTTAGCATCCTCGGAGCTTGTCTCCCTACTCGGCCCGGTGCGGTTACTTGCACATAAACCGTCTTTTGATGAATATGATGTTACACATTGTCTATCTTTATTGACTCTTTCTTCCATAGACGCGAAGTGTTATATTGACAGCTAAAGAATACAAGCGTAAGAGAAACAGGAGAGGATATATTATAATAATAATACAACATAGATAAACATTAACAGGGCTAAGAACAATTACGAACAAAGATATTCAAAAGCAGAGAGATTTTATAAGAATGTCACACAACACAGTTTACTTGGATCTTTAGTTTTCAGAATGAGCCAGTCTTGAAACCAGGGGTCCGTTCTTCGTACCTCGCTTAAATGATCTAAGATGATTTGGCAGATCCTGGATCTTAATCTTGATAACTGATCTCTCGCTAATTTGGTTCTCCAAACAAGTTCGCGAATCAGATTAGAATATCTGGATGAACTGATCTGAGATCGCTGCGTTTGTTGTTAAGGACAGATCTATCGATCCTAGAAATCATGATCAGCAATGCAACGATTGGCTGACGGCACAGCAGCGTAATGACATCATCTGATTAATATTCAATTATCCATGTGAGCAAAATTACATCAAATTAGCAGTAAACGGCTTGTTAAATATGACACGCAGTAACTTCACATTTGTTGTGAGCTGCAGGCTTTACACTTTCATTTGTCAAGACAAGAGTATTCATCATGTATTTCAATGCAAATCAATGTAGTTCTTCATTTAGAAAAGATTTTCTTTATTATAGTAACCGTTTTTTAATCGGTGTAAAGAATAACTGGTTGTTTCCAAAAGCATTTTGATATTGGTAAAGGCGTCTGCAACTTTTGTGAAGCATCACTGGCATATTAACTGTCAAAACATGTTCATGACTGCATAAATGTATTATTGCTTTTAAAAAAAGTCACATATTGTGCATTTCTATTATACACAATTTGTACTAAAGCGATCTAAAAAGTTCATATCAATAAGTTTTCTCTTTGCACCACCAGGTGGCAGTCTTTGGATTTTCATTTCGAGGGTGCAGATTGCATAAGTTTTATTAATATGAATAACTTTATTTATTTTATTAATGACTATAACTTTTATATATATAGTTAAATATTTACTATTTTCCCAAGTGTATATAACTTTTACTGTAAGAAAATATCAGAACTCTGTACATACTTTCTGTATTATCTTTGCTTGAACTGAGCCGATCTAATCCTGTTTATATGATTTGAACCTGCTCCCGATCAGGTTTGACCTAGCAGATCTGTTGCCATGACAACAACTCTCGGATCAGCTTTGAAGAACGAAACGATCCTGGATCGTGTCAAATCGTCAATATCCAAATCCAGCTAACTGAGTAATCCACGTACGAAGAACGGACCCCAGGAGGGCGAATAATTTTGACTTCAACTGTATGTCGAACTAAAGGGTTGCTCAAGCTCTGTTCCAGTATTTTGGAACAATGCTTCATGTCATGGAGCGAGTTTACTGGAAACAAATTACACCTCGTGATGTGATGTATTACAGTGGCGGGACAGGGAGGAATGAAGCGACAACAGTCTGGAAAAGACATTTATTACACAATGGGCGGTGGCGACTGAGGGCAGGCTCTTAATCGGCTTTTCATGGGTTGCATCCCAATTTGCTTTTTTTTTTCCCTGCAAGACAACTGAAGTATGTAATTGGTGCTACTTTTGTAGTGGACTTAGGACACCAGCCACTTAATTAGGTGTCATGGTTGGACCCTGCATTTGAACATGCTCATTCATTCATGATCCTCCTTATTTATCAGGGGTCGCCACTGTAGAATGAGCCTCCTACTATTCCAGTATATGTTTTATGCAGTGGATGCCCTTCCAGCTGCAACCCCGTACTGGGAAACACCCATACACTCTCACATTCACACACACACACTCATACACTACGTCCAATTTACTTAATTCAGTTCACCTATAGCACATATGTTTACCCAACGTTTGTAAAGTTCTTTGAGTGCCCAGAAAAGCACTAAATAAATGTAGGGAAGTTATTATTATTACCAATAATTTTCAGTCAATTAAACCCTGATCTAGTCATCACTGGTAATTCTGCTTTTTAGCTTTAAAATGACATCAACCAGACTGATCTCTGACTCCTCTTGAAGTAAACCTTAGAGCTCTTCTAGTCTTATTATCTCACCGTGTGTCATCTTAACAGAGACTCCTCGCTTTATCTCAAGCTCAGAGTGTGCTCAAAATCATCAATCTCTCTATTGACTTCATGGAGTTGTGAACCTAATCTGTTCAAATGCTCCGCCAAGCTCCGCGGATTGTGTTTCTCACTGAAACGCGTCTAATTCGGCATGTTGTAACTGCTCTGAAAAGTTGGCAGATCCAATTTACCTGTAGTTCAGGCGCTATCAAATTTAGCCGTGGCAGTGCACATGTCCCGGTTCTCGGAGAGCACCCTGCGGGCCGACTTGCGCCTGGACTCTATTAATCAGGTCTGGATGGTGTCTTGGCAGCTGGCTGACCCTGACAAGAGCAATTTTGTCACCGAGCGCCGCTGCGTGATCAATTCTCAGGCACAGAGAACAAATCCTATAAGGCTACAACCAGCGCTTGTCTCCTCGGGCACTTTCATAGAGAGGCATAACTCTCGCCTCTTTCGCAATAATAAATCGAAGACATTATGTGGCTTTTTTCCTCCCCTCCGACCTTCCGGATCCGTCATGAAGGGACAGCACAAAACCCCCTGTGATAAATTCTTTTTGTCAAAGTCGCTGGCTTGTGTATATTACAGCAGCGAAAGCTATTTCCATCTGTCTCTACCAATGACTGTAAAAAATATGGACGACGCGACAGCCCTTTTTCCCATTGAACGCCTTGAGGGCAAAACGCCTGCTTGACGGGCACAAACTGTCGCAAAAGACTGCTGAAATTGGAGCCTTGACATGCGCAGAAGGACTGTCTGATGGAGCCAGAGGAGGAGCCGCGAAAATGAGCGGAGTCGAGCTTCCAACCAAACGCTTTATGTAAAATCAACCACGCCCCCCCAACTTCTTAGCATGCGTTTGCTGTCATATCAACACAAATGGATGTAATAACGTTAACAAATATGAGGGTTTTATATACTCAATCGCGCCAGCTCCGGACCGCAGCGCATAACCTACTCGCGGCGTCGCGGGAAGATTCCGGCTCGCAAGCGGCAACCCCGACTCGCATGCGGCAGCGCCGGCTCGCTCGGCCGCCGCATCTGGCTCGATTGACTCGGGCTGGAATCGGGTAGTGAGTCCAGGCATCCGGAGTAGGTCCAGCAGAGGTAACGTTAGTCAGTCTGAGCTCTAAGGGATAAGTCTCCGGCAGGCGAGAATCTAGCCGGAACTGTGTTTTGCTATCTGGGTGGTTAGGCGTGTATCAGCAAACTAACAAAGCCCGAAAAAAGCCCTGAACTTAGCGAGTAAACAGTGTTCCACCAGATTATGTATGTCAGAAACTGTAGTTTACTGCTGAACTCATTTTGTCATGGTAAAATAACACAGAAATCGAATAATAACACTTCAGTCTCCTGCCG
Source organism: Danio rerio (assembly GCF_052040795.2). Classification (NCBI taxonomy): domain Eukaryota; kingdom Metazoa; phylum Chordata; class Actinopteri; order Cypriniformes; family Danionidae; genus Danio; species Danio rerio. The sequence continues at coordinate 59,178,077 of NC_141028.1, read as the reverse complement.
AAGCTCAGACGCGCTGCTTTGAGGAACTGTCAATCACAGCTGTCAATCACGATGACACGCCCAGCATTAAATTACTGCTAAAAACAAACTGTTTACAAAAATGAAGATTTGCACCTATTTCAGCACAATAACCAGTGCCTTAATCCACCAGAACCATCTTTCGGGACATTTTATTGCAAGTGTAATAATTTTTTTTATTTGGGCTCAAGTCTCCTTCATTAACACGGAGGAGGCGGGCTTTATGACTTGTACTGCAGCCAGCCCCCAGGGGGCGATCTAACGGCCGAGACCTTCACTCAAACGCAGGCTTGCGGCACACTTGGTCTCTACTTGCAGACTTAGTACTTCCATACAGATTGTTGTCGTCCTTTGAAAGTGAAAGCCCTTGTGATAAAAAAAAATGCATGAAAAAAAGAAAATTCTGCACTTAAAATATGAAAATAGAAGATTATTGATTTATTATCTAATGTTGTTCTCATTTGGAGAGTGAAATGATCTCAATGTTTTGAAAGCTTCGTCGCATAATATAGACATGTAGTCACGTGGACGTTTCTGGAGGCCGCGAAATACATCCCGGGAGGTACGTATTTTTGCAGTTTTTGTTTTCGTGAATCCGCGAGAGGCCGCTGTGTGCGCTTTTTCGCATCTCAGATGTCTCTTGCGAGTGCCGTTCGAGCCCGCGCTGTTCTCGCGTAAACCCACCAGAGGCCGCTGACGAATGGCTGTCTGTCTGACTGGCTGAATGATTGACTGGACGACCGGCCATTGGTCGACCCTCCCTCCTCCTCCTTACCTGCACCCAACCAGTTTGACCCGCCCACCCGCTTACTTTCCTAAACCCAACCAACAATTTACAAAAGCCGTCCAGAAAAAAGAAAAACCCTTGTCTGATTTTTACCACGTTTCCGGATTTTAAACTACACTAAACAAAGTTATACCAACTGTGCGCTAGTTTGTACACCGATACTAATAACCACGCACACTGACAGCCCATATTTAGCCTGGTTATATCCAAGACGACTATGTTTAGACGTCTATTAGACATCTTTTACAAACAAAAAATGCTTGCTGGGAAGGGTTATTTCGTGAAAACAACCCTCCTGGATGTACCTTATCCCACTTATTACACAGCTACTTGCCACAACACATAAAAAGTTAGAAACAAAACAATGCTCTGAGATGTAATAGTTAATTAATTCTTGATTTAAATGCAAAGCTGACAGAAACTATACTTCAATTATACTACTATACTACAGCTGATGGAGTATACACTAACCTGCGCATTATTCAGACACAAGATGACGCCAAACAGTCAAAAACAAAGCTGACAGGAATAAAAACAGCTGATGGAATATACACTAACCTGCACATTATTTAGATACAAGATGACGCCAAACAGTCAAAAACAAAGCTGACAGGAATAAAAACAGCTGATGGAGTATACACTAACCTGCGCATTATTTAGATACAAGATGACGCCAAACAGTCAAAAACAAAGCTGACAGGAATAAAAACAGCTGATGGAGTATACACTAACCTGTACATTATTCAGACACAAGATGGCACCAAACAGTCAAAAACGCAAAGCTGACATAAATGAAAACAGCTGATGGAGTATACACTAACCTGCACATTATTCAGACACAAGATGGCACCAAACAGTCAAAAACGCAAAGCTGACATAAATGAAAACAGCTGATGGAATATACACTAACCTGCGCATTATTTAGATACAAGATGACGCCAAACAGTCAAAAACAAAGCTGACAGGAATAAAAACAGCTGATGGAGTATACACTAACCTGCGCATTATTTAGATACAAGATGACGCCAAACAGTCAAAAACAAAGCTGACAGGAATAAAAACAGCTGATGGAGTATACACTAACCTGTACATTATTCAGACACAAGATGGCACCAAACAGTCAAAAACGCAAAGCTGACATAAATGAAAACAGCTGATGGAGTATACACTAACCTGTACATTATTCAGACACAAGATGGCACCAAACAGTCAAAAACGCAAAGCTGACATAAATGAAAACAGCTGATGGAGTATACACTAACCTGCACATTATTCAGACACTGGATTAACCATGACTGAGGCTATTAATTAGGGCAAGCTCGTTCAAGTTCGTTATTTTCAATGGAGGGACGTGCACGCAACCAATAAAAGCATCAATAATATCCACTGATTTTTATATAGTCAATCAAATTAACTTTAAAAACGGTAACAAATATTTATTTAGGCCCAATCTGCAAAACCAAATATAAAATAATTTTATTTTTAAACTAGTGGGGTTTTGAAATCAACGAATGCAAATAATCGTGATAACCGTGAAACCGTGTTTATTTCTTAATCGTACAACCAAAATTTATAATCGTTGCATCCCTACTCACAAATGAGGATTTTCTATTGAAAGGTCAAGATTAGTAAACCTGTGACCACTCAAAAAGTGTGTAAAAGGAAAATTACAGTTTATATACTGATGAAATAAAATATTCTGTAAGCAGTGAAACACCAACACCCAAAATATACATATATACAAAATAATTGTAGCTAAAAACATACATAATCAAATAAACAGCACACTCAAAACATGACGATTGCTGTTTTTTTTCAAACTACTTATTTTAAATGATCTGAAACAACACAATTCTTACGTTTTTTTTCGGCGACAGCTTAATTGTTTTATGTTCAATCCACTTAAATTTGTTAAGACTAATAAGTTAACTTAATTCCTTCATGTTGTCCCAACACAAATCCATAACATAGCATTTTTGTTGCACACAGTACTTACACATTTTCCCAACACAAATCAATTAAACTAACTTAATTGTTTTTACAAATCTAGGTGGATTGAACCTAAAACTATTAAGTTGGCCCAAAAAAAACTTAAGAATTGTGTTGTAAGTAGTTTAAACAAGCATCAAAAATCATTTTTGAGTTCACATTGACTGCACTTACACTAACTGGCATATTCATCTTTTCTTTGTCGCTATAATGCAATACCTATGACCACATGTAAGTATGTGGGATGATCTGAATAATATCCAGTGGTCATGTTAACGCAACACAATCCAGCGTTGGTCGTTTTGTCTTTGTTTTTTGGGTCGGGTCATGCCACTCCAGGTCTACTGTGTCTCTTTGGATCTGTCCCACTCCTGCTGAAACTTTAGACATGAAGGCAGGTGAAGCGTTTTGTGGTCCTTTTCCACAAAGGCCAGGGCATTTCAGAAGCTATATCCGGATAGACGAGGTAGGCAGAAGGGCAGGGGTAAATGCCAGTCATTGGTAATTTGGCTTACAGCAAAAGCGAACCTGCTGCTTGGGAAGAGTTATTCAATGTTTGAGTCACAATTTTTCATGAGATTACATGATGCTGAAAGCATTTTGGTGAATTGAGTACATTAGTGATTATTACCGAAAGTAATCCCCCCCTCAATTGGGACTATTCGTTCACTATAATTTTTGCCCTCATTAGGACTATTAGTGCTTTCTTTAAAGTATTATAAGACATAAACCAGAGCAAAACTGATATGTTATGTTAGCGATAAAGTACATAAAGGAGCCTTTGTATAAGTTTGAACATGGCAAACAATTTTGTGTTTATTAGACGTCTAATAGACATCTAAATGTAGTCAGCTTGGCTAAGCAAGGCTAAACTTGGGCGGTTGGCGAAAATCTAATAGACATCTAAGAATACCCCAAATAGCCTTGTTTACTTGATGACTAGTCTAGTTTTGGCCTATTCTTAGACATCTATTAAATTTTCACTGACAGCCCATATTTAGCCTGGTTTTATCCAAGACGACTATGTTTAGACGTCTATTAGACATCTTTTACAAACAAAAAATGCTTGGTGGGAAGGGTTATTTCGTGAAAACAACCCTCCTGGATGTACTTTATCCCACTTATTACACAGCTACTTGCCACAACACATAAAAAGTTAGAAACAAATCAATGCTCTGAGATGTAATAGTTAATTAAATCTTGATTTCAATGCAAAGCTGACAGAAACTATACTTCAATTATACTACTATACTACAGCTGATGGAGTATACACTAACCTGCGCATTATTCAGTCACAAGATGGCGCCAAACAGTCAAAAACGCAAAGCTGACAGGAATGAAAACAGCTGATGGAGTATACACTAACCTGCACATTATATAGACACAAGATGGCGCCAAACAGTCAAAAACACAAAGCTGACAAGAATGAAAACAGCTGATGGAGTATACACTAACCTGCGCATTATTCACACACAAGATGGCGCCAAACAGTCAAAACGCAAAGCGGACAGAATTGAAAACAGCTGATGGAGTATACACTAACCTGCGCATTATTCACACACAAGATGGCACCAAACAGTCAAAAACGCAAAGCTGACAGTAATGAAAACAGCTGATGGAGTATACACTAACATGCACATTATTCAAACACAAGATGGCGCCAAACAGTCAAAAACACAAAGCTGACAGAAATGAAAACAGCTGATGGAGTATACACTAACCTGCGCATTATTCAGACACAAGATGGCGCCAAACAGTCAAAAACACAAAGCTGATAGTAATGAAAACAGCTGATGGAGTATACACTAACCTGCGCATTATTCAGACACAAGATGGCGCCAAACAGTCAAGAACACAAAGCTGATAGTAATGAAAACAGCTGATGGAGTATACACTAACCTGCGCATTATTCACACACAAGATGGCGCCAAACAGTCAAAACGCAAAGCGGACAGAATTGAAAACAGCTGATGGAGTATACACTAACCTGCGCATTATTCACACACAAGATGGCACCAAACAGTCAAAAACGCAAAGCTGACAGTAATGAAAACAGCTGATGGAGTATACACTAACATGCACATTATTCAAACACAAGATGGCGCCAAACAGTCAAAAACACAAAGCTGACAGAAATGAAAACAGCTGATGGAGTATACACTAACCTGCGCATTATTCAGACACAAGATGGCGCCAAACAGTCAAAAACACAAAGCTGACAAGAATGAAAACAGCTGATGGAGTATACACTAACCTGCGCATTATTCAGACACAAGATGGCGCCAAATAGTCAAAAACACAAAGCATTTAAAAAAAAAAATGTCAATATTACCTGTCTATTATTAAGTTAATAACTGTTCATTAGCACTTATAAAGTATGATCTTATATTATATACTTAATCACAACACCTAAACCTAACTACTACTTTAATGACTTTAATTTAATAAGCAGCTAATCAGTCATTTATTGAGCTAAAATGATTAGTTAATGGTCTGGAAATGGTGTGAATTGCACGTTAAAATAAAATGTGACCAGAGATTAAAACTATGACGCATTAATTTAACATCCAGTGTCCAAAATTGTGTCTAGCAACAATAATCACATAAGTACTCTTTTGCTAAAATGTAAGTTTTTTTCACTGTGGCTTTGAGAAACATTTCCCTAAATTGCAACACAAGCAGTTTCCAAAGTTCCAAAGATGTGCATTTCTGTAAATAAATGCAAGTTTCTGTGTATGTGTGTGTGTGTGTGTGTGTGTGAGTGTGTAAGAGATTGGAGACTGTTACTATAAGAAGTGAACGTGTGAATGCATTTGGCCAGGGCTCAGAAAACAAAGTGTCCCCAATGTAATTTGTTCTCGGTTCTCAACATCGCTCATGTTCAGCATGTGCTCACTGTATGCTGCAGTGCTATAATTCATATAATGCGTCTGTGAAACCTCCACAACCTATTGGTTTTGAAGCAGACCTCTTTACAAAAGGACCTTTCTATTGTTAAAAATAATACATTTCTATTATTTAGCAGGATTCATTTTAACACGCAAACAGCTATCTTCATGTGAACTTCCCTATGTAATGATGTTTCTACTGCACAGACTGTTTATTCTATCCCCTTACACTATTCATTCATGCCGTCTGAACACAAATTGATTAGGTTAAGACATTTAAGCAACCCAGGCTGATTCTGAAAATGAACCCCTGCATACATTACTAGAGAGCACCAAATATGTCCCAGGAGATACATTTTTTTCCCCTGTTTTTGTTTTCACGAATCCACCAGAGGCTGTTGTGTACGCTTTTTCAGATCTCAAATTTCTCTCGCGAGTGCCATTCGCTCCTGCTGTTCTCACGTAGCTGCATGGATGTAGCAATTACGCTAAAATTTAATTCGTTAATAAACAATGATATAAAACTATACAAACTTAGGTTTTTATTTGGGGGCGGCACAGTGGCTCAGTGATTAGCACAATCACTTCACAGCAAAAAGTTCGCTGGTTCAAGTCCCGGCTGGGTTCTGTTGCCATTTCTGTGTGGAGTTTGCATGTTCTCCCCGCGTTGGCGTGGGTTTCCTTTGGGTGCTCCGATTTCCCCCACAATCCAAGCATGTGCTATAGAGGAATTAACTAAATTGGCCGTAGTGTGTGTAAATGAAAGTGTATGGGTGTTTCCCAGTACTTGGTTGTGGCTGGAAGGGGATTCGCTGTGTGCTGAAACATATGCTTAAATAGTTGGCAGTTCATTCCACTGTGGTAATATCTAAAACAAAGGCTAAGCCGAAAGAAAATGAATGAATAAATGAATGAAGGTATTCATTGGGGTCCCCAGATATCCTGGGGCCATAAGCGACCGCTTTCTTTGCTTATTGGTTAAATCCGTCACTACACACAAGTATAGCAGTACTAGTCAGTTTTGGACACACACACACACACACATGTATGATAAGGATATAGGTTGCAAAATATTCTAAAACACATTTAAACCTAAATTACAATTCTTTAAAGAGCTCATAATTAATAAGTAATGTCATTGATTTGAAAGTTTTACCAGTTTGGATCAAATAAATGAGCCACCTAATTGTGTTTCTAAATGATTGTGTTTTGGTCCTGGGGACGTCAGAATTGTGCTTTCTGTTTTTGAACATTTTGTTGTGCCATCTTTAAAAGGTTCACAGTCCTATTTCTAGGCAACAAAGCACATTATATTGATCCGCTATGCACACAAACACACACACATACACAATTAAAGACAATATTCAGCACAAAACGGCTGATAGCAGAACAGCAAAGCCATTCGCTATGGACTCATTCACCCTTATCGGTCCTCTTATGTCCGATCTTAGGGGAGTGGAAGCATGTTCTCAGCTCTTTTTATATTAAACGTGTGCACAAATATGCAGGAGACGGCAAGAAAGGAAATAACTTTAGATTTTGTGCCTCGATGAGAAATTCTTTTGGATTGTTTAACTAAATTGACGTCATTACAAAGGCTGCATTTTAACACCAGCAACAAATAATGCTGCTTAACTTCAGTATAAACCTATTGACCGCTGAGATTCACCATATTATTTTGTCCTCTCTTGCATTTGTTTTTCATGAACTTTTGCCTTCATGTGGTCAGAGAGTCATTTTAGAATGGAAATCTACAAAGCCAGCAGACGCTGAAAAGTTAATAGGACTTGTCAGATAATTAAGAATATCACCACCATGGTGCCAGATTAACACCAATAATTGGGAGGGTAAAAAAAACTCTTATTTCTGTTGGAAAATATCAAAAAGGACAAGCCAGTGACCTCAAAAATTAAAATGCATTGCTCTGGGTACATTTCATTGCATGCGTCAGAAGATAAATTCATTAGAATTTGCTGGTTACATTGTTTTGGGAATCTGAAAAACGTTACTTTGAAGAAATTAACTTATTTGTTTTTACAAATTTAAGTGGATTGAACATAAAACAATTAAGTTGTCCCCAAAAGTTTTTAGAATTGTGTTGTTTCAGCTAGTTTTAAATAAGTATTTTGATCAAACTGAATTTTTTGAGTGTGCTTCACTGGACTCTAACCCGAGAACTCTGCAGCGCAACATCGTACAAGGTGAGCTACTGAGCAAACTGACCATGCCAGAAAAGTTGTCCATTTGAAGATACATACTGTAAAAAAATTAAGTCCTGACAACATATGTTTTTACATGAACTTAATTTAGAATGTTAATCAGGTATGTACTATTTTTTTATTGAACGAAATTAAACTTGATGTTTTAAGTCAGCGTAACTGATAAGTTACTTGTAAAGTTGGTTCAAGCAAAACATTTAAGTAAGCAACAATACATTTTTACAGTGTAAGTGGATGTAACTTTGGTTTAAAAAGTGTGTGTGGAGAAGAGGACACAAAATGAGGGAAAATGCATGAAATCTAGAGAGAAAAGGCTGCTTAAACTAAATTAATTAATATATTAACAACCTAAAACAAAACAAACAAACAAACAAACAAAAAACTGTGCTGAGTCACTGCTTTGAACATCAGTTAGAGTCAACGTAATCTCACGGTAATTCGTAAATTTTTGATTTAATGGTTTATTCGTAGGATCTAATTTGTACAATTTAGTACGATTTGCTTATCACCCAATGACGGTTGGGGTTAGGGGTGGGGTTAGGTGCCTAGGGCCTCCTTTTTAGAATCGTACATTTTAGTACGACTAAATGTATCGTATGAATTCGTATGAATTCGTACGAATTAGTCACTAAACTGACAAAATGTAAAATACTTACGTTTTCCTTGAGATCAGGCTGGATAAACTGCAGCACAATAATTAATATGCGAGGTTGGAGGAGAGGTTGATGTTGTAGGAAGATGAAAATCGAAATTATATTGAGCAATTGTGACCTTATATTAGAATTATAACTCGGAATTGCTTATATATCTTAAAATGTTTTACTTTATAACTCAAAATTGCGACTTTATATCGCAAAATGTTATAACTCGGAATTGCTAATATATATCAAAATGTTGGCTTTATCTCAGAATTCTGACTTTAAAACTCGTAATTGTGACTTTGTTTCTCAAAAGTCTGACTTTATAACTCAAATTTAAGACTTTATACTTCGGAAATGCTAATATAAATGTCAAAATGTTGACTTTATAACTCAAAATTCTTACTTCTTAACTCGGAATTGCAACTTTATTTCTCAAAAGTCTGACTTTATAACTCAACTTTAGGACTTTATCACTCGGAATTGCGACTTTATATTTTAAAATTACGATTTTATGGCAGAACAGCGACTTTATAAGTTAACATTATGGCTTTCTAACTCGTAATTGCTATTCTATATCTCAAAATTCTTACTTTATAACTGTTGTTGTGACTTTAAATCTCAAAAGTCTAACTTTATAACTCAGAATTGTGACTTTTTATCTTAAAATTCTGATTTTATAACTCAGAATTGTGACTTTATATCTTAAAATTCTGATTTTATAACTCAGAATCGTGACTTTATATCTTAACATTCTAACTTTATAACTTAGAATTGTGACTTTATATCTCAAAAGTCTGACTTTATAACTCAGAACTGTGACTTTATATCTTAAAATTCTGACTTTACACCTAAATCGTGACTTTATATCTTAACATTCTAACTTTATAACTCATAATTGCTACACTATATCTCCAAATTCTGACTTTATTACTTTGTAATTTTGAGTTTACATCTCAAATCTGAGAAAAAAAAGTTTGCATCACGCAGTTCTTAGATAAAAAGTCTTAACCTATTTTTTTTTAACATTCAGAGGCAGGAAGGGGTTTTCATACTGGAAATATCATCAGTGCGAAAAGGAACAAGCTTTTTTTTGTTGTCATACTGCCCCCATAGCGTTCATTTTACCTAGAAAATCTGCAACTCCCAGTTTTAATTTATGAATCAATTTATGTCAATTATGAATTCGGCTCCATCCCTGATGTGCTCAAATGGAAGTGAATATGATAAATGATGTACATAACTTAACATTTATCAAGCATGCGCTGCCAGGTGACAAAACAAAAGTAGAAAGGAATCAAGATTAATGCAAGAGGAAAGAGAGAGAGAAAGAAGATCGAATCACTGGAGAGTTGCATTTACTTCTCAGTCTTCTAATGAAATGTAATCTTGATAAAGCCTTATTCTCTATTAGCCCATGCAGGTCTTGTTTTCATGGTTTTGGAGCACATCCAGTCCTCAGAGCGAACGCAGTTTTATTCAACGCAGACAAACAAACAGAGGATGGTGCTTTTGCACAGAATTTTGCTTATGTAGCTGTTTTTAACATGCATTATTCAGGAACACAGTCTTGAGAGGTCATTTATTAGATAGTAAATATAAATAATGAAATAAAAAAAAAAGTTGTGTGTTGGAAGATTATCAGTTGATTTTGTTAAAGGTTTCAGCCTTTTTAATTTGGTAACACTAAAGCTTTTCATTTATTCAGTAACTGATCTGTGCAAGTGAATTAAGGCCAGTTCTCAAGCTCTAGTAATTAGGTATGATCCAGAATGTTCTGCATTAAAAGAATATTCCACTTTTTTTGGAAATAGCCTAATTTTATGACTCCCCTAGAATTAAACAGTTGAGTTGTAGCATTTTTTAATCCATTCAACCAATCTCTGGGTCTGGCGGGAGCACTTTTAGCTTAGCTTAGCATAGATAATTTTGCTTATGTAGCTGTTTTTAACATGCATTATTCAGGAACACAGTCTTGAGAGGTCATTTATTAGATAGTAAATATAAATAATGAAATAAAAAAAAAAGTTGTGTGTTGGAAGATTATCAGTTGATTTTGTTAAAGGTTTCAGCCTTTTTAATTTGGTAACACTAAAGCTTTTCATTTATTCAGTAACTTTCTTTCAGCTTCAGTTTATTCAATAATTTTCCTTCCCTTATTTATCTGGGGTTGCCACAGCGGAATGAACCACCAACTATTCCAACATATGTTTTACACAGCGGATGCCCTTTCAGCCATACACACCTGGAGGAAACCACAGGAAACCCACTCAAATAAGGGTAGAACATGCCAACTGGTCCAGTCGGGACTCGAACCAGCGATCTTCTTGCTGTGAGGCAATCCTGCTACCCACTCTGCCACCGTGCCGCCAACACTAGCTTTTGGTAACACTAAAATACATCATTTACATAGTATAAAATACAATATATCACACTTATAATATGATATGATATTGAATGTATAATATGAGATATGTTATGAAAACCGGTGCTCCGGTTTCCCTCAGTCCAAACACATGCATAGGGGAGTAGAGTAAACTAAATTAGCCATAGTGTATGAGTATGAGTGTGTGTGTGAATAAACGATATCATATACCTTTTAGGCATTTGGTCTTTACATATTCACACTTTTTCCTTCACATAGTTCAGTACATTTTAGCTAGGCAGTTTAATAGCTTATAAACGACACAAGTTGACAAGGAAAATTAAAAGTAACAAATGAACCTCAACCACACATATTTTACGTCTACCAAAACAATCCTGAGCAGTTCTCTAGGCTCTATTTGTCACGCTGATGAGACAGAGAATACATCATGCTTGAATTTGCCGTGGCCTTTATTTCCTGCAGTAATTCAGGATTTTAGGATACTGATCTGTGCAAGTGAATTAAGGCCTGTTCTCAAGCTCAAGTGATTAGGTATGATCCAGAATGTTCTGCATTAAAAGAATACTCCACTTTTTTTGGAAATAGCCTAATTTTATGACTCCCCTAGAATTAAACAGTTGAGTTGTAGCATTTTTTAATCCATTCAACCAATCTCTGGGTCTGGCGGGAGCACTTTTAGCTTAGCTTAGCATAGATAATTGAATCAGATTAGACCATTAGCATCTCACTCAAAAATGTCAGAGATGAGTTTCGGTAATTTTCCTAATTAAAGCTTGACTCTTCTATGAAAAGTAAAAGTTGCTAAGTTCTAGACTGATATAGGAACTATACTCTTATTCTGGCGTAATGATCAAGGAACTTTACTGCCGTACCATGGCTGCAGCAGGAGCAATGATAATGCACAGATTCTAACTGGTGGTGCAAGTGTAAGACTAGGTTCTGGGGACTATTTTCAGGCACTGCCGGATATCATTGCTCCTACTGCAGCCATAGTACAGTAACAAAGTTTGTTGATTATTACGTCAAAATGAGAGTATAGTTCCTACCCATATCAGCCTAGAAACTTTAAATTTTCTGTCAGTCTAAGTACATAATGTAATTACATAATAGTCAAGGATCAAATAGGAAAATGTATCAACTCTTTAAACACTTTCAAGAGAAATGCCAATGGTCTAATCCGATTCAATGATTTATGCTAAGCAAATCTCTGAGATTTTCTAAATGGATAAAAAATGGTAAAACTCAACTGTTTTAACACTTCACTGTTTTGGAAATAGGCTAATTTTACAACTTCCCTAGAGTTAAACATTTGAGTTGTATAATTTTTTTAATCCATTCAGCCGATCTCTGGGTCTGGCGGGAGCACTTTTAGCTTAGCTTAGCATAGATAATTGAATTGGATTAGACCATTAGCATCTCACTCAACAATTTCAGAAAAGAGTTTCGGTAATTTTCCTATTTAAAGCTTGACTCTTCTACAGTTACTTGTGGACTAATACCGACTGCAAATTTAAAGTTGTTATGTTCTAGACTGATACGGTAACTATACTCTCAATCCAGCGTAAAAATCAAGGAACTTTGCTGCCGTACCATGTCTGCAGCAGGAGCAATGATAATACACAGATTCTAACTGGTGGTGCAAGTGTAAGACTTGGTTCTGGGGACTTTTTTCAGAAAATTATCTAAACTCTGATCATGTTTGAATAAGATGCTAATGGTCTAATCCAATTCAATGATTTATGCTAAGCTAAGCTAAACTCTGAGATCGGCTGAATGGATTAAAAAATGGTAAAACTCAATGGTTTAACACTCCACTTTTTTGGAAATAGTCTCATTTTATAACTCCCCTAAAGTTAAACAGTTGAGTTTTACCATTTTTGAATCTATTCAGCCGATCTCAGAGTTAGAAAGGAGCAATTTTAGTTTAGCTTAGCATAGTGAATTAAAGTAGATTAGACCATTAGCATCTCATTTCAAAATTTTCAAAATGATATTCGGTAATTTTGCTAGTTAAAGTTTGACTCTTCTATAGTTACTTGTGTACTAAACAGACAGAAAATTCAAAGTTATATTCCACATATAGATATGATACAGGAACTATACTCTCATTCTGGCGTAATGATCAAGAAACTACTGCCGTACCATGGCTGCAGCAAGAGCAATGATATTCTACAGATTCTAACTGGTGGTGCAAGTGTAAGACTTGGTTCTGGGGACTATTTTCAGGCACTGCGTGAAATGATTGCTTCTACTACAGCCATGGTACAGTAACAAAGTTTGTTGATCATAACACCAGAATTTGAGTATAGTTCCTAACCATATCGTCCTAGAAACTTTTCACTTTCCATCAGTCTTAGTACATAATGTAGTATACATAATACACATAGTAGTCAAGAGTCAATTAGAAAAATTATCTAAATTCTTTGATCACTTTTGCGAAAGATGCTAATGGTCTAATCCGATTCAATGATTTATGCTAAGCTAAGCTAAAAGTGCACCAGTCTAACTCTGAGGTGGATTCAGAAATGCTATACTCAACCGTTTAACTCTGGGTGACTCACAAAATAAGCTCATTGTAAAAAAAAGTGAATGTTCCTTTAAGATACACAGATGTGAAGCCGGCCAGATGTGATGATGGCTGTTGCTAACACAAGTGTGCTCATACTCATTAACAGTGAACCACTCTCAAAGCACTCTGGCCTGGTGCAGGCTTCAACAGGGGGATTTAGAAAAGGCACTTGTCCTGATTGCATTAGACAGTAGACTTCTTACAATGATGCCAATTATATTAACTCTGTGCTATGCCAGTCAACGTTCAACAGACAATCTTATGGCTTGACAGTGTGTCAATTAAAAGTCAGAAAACTATACGCTGAGTAATTCCATGGGGATAGATTTAGAAATCATTGTATTCTCTTTTCCCTACTAGTGTAATGAGTTTTCTGCTCTGACTTTCGCCCAACATCTGCTGCCAACGCATAGCCATTATGCGGACTCTCACTTCTTTATGTCTTTCACTCGTATGGGCAAAAACGTGCAACCCCAAACACCTGTGCATGATGCAGATTCTAAAACAACAACAATAACCAGGGACGGTTCTAAGGGCCCATGTCGTTTTAGGGCCACCAGAGATGCTATTACTCCCTATTCACACGGGGCTTCAGCGTCAACGCTTGACAGAGGGCGTGTCTGAAGTTGGAGCTGAAACGATCGTCATAGAAGCGTCAGCCAATGAAATTCAGTCAGCAATAGGCCACTGTCTGAGCTGGTGTATTTGCATACAGCGATCTGATTGGCTGACGCTTCCGTCGGCGCTTGAAAAGTTGAGCTGGTCCCAACTTCTGCAGCGAGGAACGCTTCTGAAGTGCCGCCGACGGATCCACAATGCAGTTCGGCAACGCCTGACGTCACCCATTCAAAGTGAATGGGAAGCGTTGACGCTGACGCCCCGTGTGAATAGGGTGTTAGGGGCCCAAACCACACCACTCCCCACCAACCACAACAGGACGGGACAGTTTTGTCCAATAAAAATGTTTTTATTTCATTCAATTAGCTAAACTCTTTGATAAATTTAGGTGAAGATGCTAATGGTCTAATCCGATTCAATGATTTATGCTAAGCTAAGTTAAAAGTGCTCCAGTCTAACTCTGAGATGGATTCAAAAATGTTAAACCCAACTGTTTAACTCAAGGGGAGTCATACAATTTTAAGAAGTCTACTTTTTAATGCAATTAGGACAAGTGCCTTTTCATACAGTTGAAGTAAGAATTATCAGCCCCCTCTTTGAATTATTAATTTTTTGAAATAATTCCCAATATATGTTTAACAGGGCAAGGTAATTTTCACAGTATGTCTGATAATATTTTTTTCTTCTGGAGAAAGTCTTATTTCTTTTATTTCGGCTAGAATAAAAGCAGTTTTTAATTTTTTAAACACCATTTTTGTGACAATATTATGAGCCCCTTTAAGCTCATTTTTGTTTTCTCGATAGTCTACAGAACAAACCGCCGATATATAATAACTTGCCTAATTACCCTAACCTGCCTAATTAACCTAATTAACCTAGTGAAGCCTTTAAATGTCACTTTAAGCTGTATAGAAGTGTCTCGATAAATATCTAGTAAAATATTATTTACTTTCATCAGGGCAAAGAAAAAAATAACCCAGTAATTGAGTTACTAAAACTGTTATGCTTAGAAATGTGCTGAAAAAATATTTTCTCTGTTAAACAAATTGGGGGAAAAAATAAACAGGGGGGCTAATAATTCTGACTTCAACTGTATATATGTATATATGTTATTTTTTTCATTTAATAATAAATATTATGTTTAAAATTAGCATGAAACAGCAGCTGCATTCATTCTTTGCTTATTGTGTATATCTAGCAATACAGACCCTGAAACAAGGACAAATGTTGATGTGTTTTCCATAGGGATTTAATTCAACAATCCAGTTGTTTCAGCACAACAGAAAAAGTAAAAGCATATATATATGACAATATAAGAAAAATGAGGTAAAGAATGGGAGCGGAAACAATTCTAAAAGCAGTGGAATGCTTCCCAGTTGGGCTTGTTAGGAAAAAAAAACATACATTCATACAGATACATACAGATTGTTAAACTGACATTGTGAAGTCACATTAACCTGTGACTTACAGTTCCCCAGAGGACAGAGCAGATGACGGGCATCCAGCGCCTTCATACCGAGGTCTGTGCGGGTTATGAGCTGGAGATGCCTTTTGATTTACACTGCAGCTGACACAACACAAGTCTCCGTGCTGCTCAGAACAGAATGTTGTTTATGTATGAGGAGCCTCTTTTGCATATCTAACGATAGCTGTGAACCAGTGTGAGATTTTCTGCAAAAGCCAGCGTGCCTTTATTATCTCAATCTTCACATTAAAAATTTCAAACTGGACTGGTCTCAGCTCACAGGCTTTGGATTATCTATACTCATAGAGCTGTCAGCTGCTGAAGACCATATCTTCAATTATTCTGAAAGAATAGCATCTGTGGAAGTTGTTGAAAAAAAAAAAGCTGTGGGTCATGCGTGTACTTAAAAACTGCACCAGGAATTGTGACCTGTCCAGGTATTTTTCACATAACATAACTGCTTGTGTTTTCATATTTCACTTATAGTAGAGTTTTTATTTGCAATTTTGAGTCTGATTCGGTGAGTTTAGTCAGTGATTTGAAACTGATTTGTGCAATAACACTGTTTTATCACAGAACACATCTTTAGTATAGCTTGTTTTTTAGATGTCATGATCAGTCCAAGTTTATTCTTCATTTCTTCTCCCACACAGTCTTCAGGTTTCACCACTGGTCCTGCTTAGCTTTCAAGCGTTTGCTGCCTACACTGTAAACCCGAATTAGTTGACTTTACTAGATTGTTGCGCGGAAACCCGTTGCACGAAATAAGTTTAGTTTTGACATATATTCAACTAAATAGGTTAAGCTGTATTAACATCAAATCTTTAGTGGGTGTAGAAGACAAATCAAATTTGGATTAGTCAGCCCGGGCTCATTGTGGAAACGTTGCCCTGCGGATGTTTCTGCAGACCACGAGATACGTCCCGGGAGGTACGTATTCGAGCGGTTTTTGTTTTCGCGGATCCACGAGAGGCCGCTGTGCGCGCTTTTTCGCGTCTCGGGCGCCTCTCGGGAGCGCACGCCTTTCACGCCCGCGCCGTTCTCGCACGAAAAGCCGCCGGATCAGCCGACCTGGCCGCCCTCATCTTCCTCCCCCTCCTTCCCTAAACCCGAGCGACGGTTCGCAAAAGCCGTCCAGAAAAAAAAAAGCAAAAGCCCTCGTCTTCGATTTCGACCGCGTTTTCGGATCCCGCTGCGTTCTCGCCCTTATTTTTCGGATTCCGTTTTTCGTCTTACCTGATTTCTGGAACCGCTGTTCCCCGGACTCGATCCCGGTCGTCGTCCCCGCGGCCAGCTCCTCCTCCTCCTCCGGGACCTCCGCTCCGCTGACGTAACGCTGTGAGCTAAGCGGATAAACTGGTTGCATCGGGAAAGCCCTACACTCGGAGGCGAGCCGTCGCCCGGTGAGCGCGAAGAGGAGGAGCGGAGCGGCGCCACACCCCCCGCAGTGTTCGCTAGAAAAAAACTAAACGCGATTGTACGTACCTCCGGCCACGTAAATCGCGGTCTCCAGAAACGTCCGTGGGGCTACGTTTCCAGAATGAGTTTGGGTTGGGATTAGTAGTCTTTACTAAAAATGATTAGTTCACATTACTAATTTTTATAGAGGATATGTTTTGTAAAATGATTATTAAATTGAACATATCATATTATTGTAAAAAATGCTTTTATGCAATGATAATTGTTGTATTTAAGTAATCTATCATTATTAAAAATAACTCCACTGAAAATTTACAGGTGAGGCAGTGGCGCAGTAGGTAGTGCTGTCGCCTCACAGCAAGAAGGTTGCTGGGTCGCTGGTTCGAACCTCGACCCAGTTGGCATTTCTGTGTGGAGTTTGCATGTTCTCCGGGTGTCCTCCAGGTGCTACGGTTTCCCCCGAAGTCCAAAGACATGCAGTACAGGTGAATTGGGTAAGCTAAATTGTCCGTAGTGTATGAGTGTATGTGAATATGTGTGTGGATGTTTCCCAGAGATGGGTTGCGGCTGGAAGGGCATCCGCTGTACAGTGATATATTTCAGGGGGGAGGCTATAACAAGCTGTCTGTATAAACACACAGACACACAGCACCACACTGTCTCTCATTCAAACACATACACAAACATAGACAGCACCAAGCAAACAAACAAAAACACACACACACGCACACGCACTTAAGCCCTCGCAACAGGGAGAGCTCGCGGTGAGCGGAGCAGAAAAACGAAAAAAACTGAAAAAAAAAAAAAACCGAAAAAAGAAGCACTTTTCCGACGGTCCCTTACTGACAGCTCCTCTCAGCGCGAGCTCTCCCGGCAAAACACATATTGCGAGGGCTTAAACGGAGCAGTGCTCGTAATGTTGTGCGAAAAAAAAGAAAGACAGCTGTGAAACATATCCAGCTTTGTCTTTTTGTAGGAAACACACTTTAGATCTTTTTAGGGTAAGAGGTTTTTGAGTGAATGCCGTCTATAACTGAAAGTGTGTCAGGAAAATCGAAAACAAAACCAACTGAACCGCGCTCATTTCTGGCGCCCCTCTGGATATACAGCGCCCTTAGCATTTGCCTTTGGTGCCTATGCCACAGGCCGGCCCTGAGTTGCCTGAGTGTTGTAAATACTTGCGCTCACCTCCCTCACGACAGAGCGCATAGGAGATAAATGACGTCAGTACATAATAACCGGTAATGATTATTACTGAACCAATACCTTATTGTCCGCGTCTGCATCGCGGTGCACCGAAGAAACAATTAATTTTTACACCCCTATCTTTCATGCTGTCCATCGCAAGTTGTCCCTAGCCCTCCAAATCCACTGGCATTACCAAAGTCTGTTGAACAGTCCAATCCATCTTTGGTCAAAGGATTGTGTGTTTTAGATTGAGAGGTTCTGCTGTGAACTTCAGAGTTTATTGCTTCACCTCTGGCCTTTGACCTACAGGTTCTAACAAATCTTTGGGCGGTATGTTTGCTTCTGAGATTTAGTTCTGGGATCCTTCATCCATTTGGTTCTACATTTGTCTTCACTCCCAGTAGTTGCTCTTTGGCTTTCCAAGCCTCCATCTTTGCCTCAGTCCTCCAATATTCCAGCTACACTATGGTCATCTCTCCCACCATTTAAACCTCACCAATAAGAGTCTTAAGATTCCTCTTGTACTTTAAAACAAGTTCCCCATGGTTGTTCTGTCCTCAGCATCATTTTGGTTCTCTTTCCCAACATTTGCACCTTGACTTGTTTCGTCTTGGTGTAAACTAATAGGAATGCAATGGCGACCTGAAGCGTGCAGCAGACCACATTTCTTTAAAATAATCATTATAATGGTTGCTAGGCTTCTGGTTTTCATGATGTTACTTGTGCACAATGAAAACACTGTCACCCGAGTTATCCATTAAACTCCATACAAAAGCTAAACATAGAGCTTCATTTAGCTGGACTATAGTTAAGAGCCATATCTAGACTTGTAATTATCTTACCGGTTCATCTTTTTTGTTAGCAGGCAGCACTAGAATA
Source organism: Danio rerio (assembly GCF_052040795.2). Lineage (NCBI taxonomy): Eukaryota > Metazoa > Chordata > Actinopteri > Cypriniformes > Danionidae > Danio > Danio rerio. The sequence goes on along the minus strand of NC_141028.1, from coordinate 59,159,014 downwards.
CAATGTAGTTTCAGTAGACTGTGGGCTTAATAGGGAGCTATTCATACTGCCGACCTCTCACCAATGATCCACATCTCATTATGTGAATGTACTACAGTGATTGGATGTATTTGTACCTTTCTTTGTGGACAAGAGGGAGACAAGATAACTGGACATGTAACATGAGCTAACAGGGAAGGTATGGAGCAAGATCAAAAATAATACATTTGCCAAAAAATAAATCTCATACATGCACATCACAATTCACCTTTACAAAATCAAATTCGTAAATTCGAAACACAATTCACAAATATACAAATTCACTTAAAAACATTCAGAAACCAATTTGTGAATTCACAAGTAAAAATTATAAATATTTCCCCAAATTAATTAGATTTGCGCATTTATGAATCTTGTTTTAAATTAACGAATTGTATTTGTGTACTTACAAACTGAGTTTTGAATTTATGAATTGGATTTAAGCTATTATGAATTGCGTTTTGAGTTTCTGAATTGGATTTATGCATTTTTGAATTGTGTTTTTAATTTACAAATAAAATTTTTGCATTTATAAATTGTGTTTTAAATTGATGAACTGGATTTGTGTATTTAAAAATTGTGTTTAGAATTTACAAATGGGATTTGTGCATTTATGAATTACGCTTTGAATTTATGAATTGGATTTGCACATTTATGACTTGCATTTCAAATTTATGAAATTAATTTGTAGACTTGCGAACTGCGTTTTGAATTTACGAACTCGATTTGCGCAGTTTTGAATTGTGTTTTGAGTTTACAAATTGGATTTGTGCATTTATGTATTATGTTTTTAATTTATTGGTTTGATTTGTGCATTTATGAATGCGTTTAGAATTTCTGAATTGGATTTGCACATTTATGGCTTGCATTTTAAATTTATGAAATGAATTTGTGTACTCACTAACTGCGTTTTGAATTTACAAATTCGATTTGCGTATTTATAAAATGTGTTTCGAATTTACAAATTGGATTTGTGCATTTATGTATTATGTTTTTAATTTATTGATTGGATTTGCGCATTTATGAATAATGTTATAAATGTAAAAAAATTGGGTTTTGTATTTACAAATTGTGTTTTAAATTTACGAATTGGATTTGTGCATTTATGAATTACGTTTTAAATTTACAAATTGAATTTTCACATTTATGACTTGCGTTTTGAATTTATGAATTGAATTTGTGTACTTACGTACTGCGTTTTGAATTTACAAATTGGATTTGTGTATTTACAAACTGTATTTTGAATTTACGAATTGGATTTGTGCATTTATGAATTGCGTTTTAAATTTACGAATCAGATTTGCGTAAATTTGACTTGCGTTTTGAATTATGATTTGCGTTTTGAATTAATGAATTTAATTTTTGTACTTACGAACTGCGTTTAGAATTTACCAATTCGATTTGCCATTTATGAGTTGTGTTTCGAATTTACAAATTAGATTTGTGCATTTATTTATTATGTTTTTAATTTATTGATTTGATTTGCGCATTTATGAATTGTGTTTTGAATTTATGAATGGGATTTGTGCATTTATGAATTGAGTCTGGCGGATCTGGCTCTGTAGGAAGGTTTTGGCAAGGTTCTGTCAACAGTAAAAGCTCATTTCCAGCAACGTTATTGCAATATTCTCTCAGAAAAAATTCTCATAGTACTCACAATCAATATACATTTAAGTATTTTTTTCTGAAGCTGCTTTGTAGAGTAAATTTTCATTCACATCTGCAGTTTATAAGTATAAACAGTACATTGTAGTTTGTAGTAATTTGACTATAATACATTTTATTTCATTGCAAGTAAGGTTTAGCTTAGCTTAGCAACATGCTAACATAAAAAACTTGCTATTTTTAGCTACAGTAGCATATCTCTAGCTTAAAGATTACTAATTTAGAACAGAGCTGCTGTGTTGATGGCAAGCTGATATATTATCCTTGCAAAGTCTGACTAATGTCTTCTTAATGTGTCTGAAATCCTTGTTTAAGAGCTACACTCCTTGATATTTTTACCCCAAACCAGGGCGCAGTGACAAATCTTAATAAACCCTTCAGTTCTATGTGACATCTTGAAATGTCTTGACCTGGAGGCTTTGAAACCAGCCAGCTTGATCTTGTCAAAATTAATTTGCTGTCGGGAAACAGGTTCCCAGTTCAACAGTCCGAATGCCAAGATATGAGCTGTAATGTTTTTTTGACGTTGCCACTAGTGCAATAACAATGTCATTTGTAAGTACACATAGAATTCCCCTCAGGTACCAAACAGGCAATTTTAATGTCATCTGTCTGGAATATTGAACTATAGATTATAACCTTTCCCCCCAAAAACTGCCAGATTGTTAATAAGATGGTGTGAGGGGTGATAAATAAGTCTGTCACTGCATGTATGCGCGCGCTGCAAAATGTGTAGGTAGGTGTGAAAGTGTCAAATGATTTCCTGAGATTTCCATTCGGCCTGTATTGATCCTTATTTAAAGGCTGGGTTATCAGATTAGCACTTCCGTCCCCTCTTAACCATCTTTTTCTCACATTCCTCTTCTTCTAGCTCTTGACCCAGAGTGACACTTTAATTTCCACTGCAGTGAGTTGTACTCGCAGAGATGGGGTCGATTTGATAGATTTAAGATACAGAGAGTTCAGACACACACGCTCTCTTCCGACTTATAGTTATTTTGTTTTATTGCCAATTTGCTCAAGATTTAGATTTTAACTGGCCCAGATCCTATGGAGCCAGATCAGTCTAAAAATAATACATTAATAATTCACAATTCACATTTACAAAATTTAAATTTAGCGCTCCCAGAAAGTATTAAAATCCCTTTACTTTTTCCACATTTTGTTATGTTACAGCCTTACTCCAAAACGGATTAAATTCATTTATTTTACTTATTTTATTATTGAAGCTCTAAACTGAGCTCAGGTACATTCTGTTTTCACTGATCATTACGATGTTTCAGCTTCATTGGAGTTCACCTGTGGTCAATTCAGTTGATTGGACATGATATGAAAAGGCATACACAGGTCTATATAAGTTCCCAGGGTTGACAGTGCATGTCAAAGCACAAACCAAGCATGAAGACAAAGGAATTGTCTGCATACCTCAGAGAGAGGATTGTCTGGAGGCACATGGCTGGGGAAGGTTACAGAAACATTTCTGCTCCTCTGAAAGTTCCAGTGAGCACAGCGGCCTCCATCATCCGTAAGTAGAAGATGTTTGGAACCACCAGGACTCTTCCTAGAGTTGGCCGGCCATCTAAGCTGAGTGATCGGGGAGAAGGGTCTTAGTCAGAGAGGTGATCAGTAACCCGATGGTCACTCTGTCTGAACTCCAGCGTTCTTCTGTGGAGAGAGGAGAACCTTACAGAAGGACAACCATCTGTGCAGCAATCCACCAATCAGGCCTGTGTGGTAGAGTGGCCAGACGGAAGACACTCCTCGCCTGGAATTTGCCAAAAGGCATCTGAAGGACTCTCAGACCATAAGAAACTAAACTGTCTGCTCTGAAGAGACTAAAATTGAACTCTTTGAAGTGAATGCCAGGCGTTACCTTTGGAGAAAAGCAGGCAGCGCTCATCACCAGGCTAATAGCATCCCTACAGTGAAGCATGGTGGTGGCAGCATCATGCTGTGGGGATGTTTTTCAGCAGAGGACTAGTCAGGATAGAGGGAAAGATGAATGCAGCAATGTACAGAGACATCCTGAGTGAAAACCTGCTTCAGAGTGCTTTTGACCTCAGACTGGGGCGACGGTTCATCTTCCAGCAGGACAATGACCCAAAGCACACCGCTAAAATATCAATGGAGTGGCTTCACAACAACTCGGTGAATGTCCTTGAGTGGGCCAGCCAGAACTTACACAATTACTTGTCTAATTACACTTACTTTATCCTAATTAACCCAGTTAAGCCTTTAAATGTCACTTAAAGCTTAATAAAGTCATGGTCAGAGTAACATGTAAATGGCCAGGACAGGCGGAAAAACAACAGAAACAACGAACAAAACAGGGGTCAAAATCACAGAAAAGGCTAACAATTGCTAATGTTAACATAAAACAAGACTTAGCAATGTCTGTATAAATGTAAGGTGTATATGAATTTATATAGTCCATGTAATCAGTCTACAAGAGCTACAGGTGTTTGCAAGTAATCAGGGGTGATCCAGAACTGGTGTGTGTGTGAGGTGCCTAATGGGATATGTAGTACGTTAAAGTGGCCTATATGTGTAGTTCTTCAGCCATCTGCAAACACTCAAATGCTGGTGATCGTAATAATAGTGCAGATATTCAAAACTTTTCATAATGTTTCTGTCTCGGGTTATATTAACGATCTCAGAAAGGTATTTAAAACATTACTAAAGCATTTCATGCACATTATATTGAACATTTTTCTATCATCATTATGACCATATCAATCAAAACAACTACTCATGCTAAAAATGTAGCTCTACAAATGTTTTTCTGTCCAAATTACAAGATTGCTAATGTTTACATCGCTTTTAGGAAACGTTGTGTAATTCTGGGTTGTGAGTAGATGTGTGTACAGGTTCGGTTTAATCAAATGTAATGTCCTCTTTAGTCGCATTTAGCCATTTATTAGCAGCCACCTTTTTAAAACAAGTAAGAGCTTTTAAACCCATGTTACTAATGTGTTTTGACCAAAAAACTAAATCCATTTTGGTCTAAAAATACCTCAGGCATGGAGCACTCTGTGAAGCAAATAATTAGACCTTTTTCACATTCATAATCCTTCAAAACAATGTTTATACCATATACAGTGTTTTCACAATGTGTAATCAGTTAGCTATATCAGTCAATGCAACCGAACCGACTGAAACGTGCATATTTTGCTATATATTTTGGCCTTTTCTAATCAGTCGGGCTCGAAAGGAAAACATTTAGACTGCCAAATGTTATCTAATCAAGCAGAAGAGTGCATATTAAATTGAGATTGTCAAATCCTTCTCTGAATGACTTAACAGGTTACACGGTTTGTTGTTTTCATGGTTTAGAATAAGAAACATGCATATCATACATAAACACTCAGCATTAATAAGCAGAACAATGTATTCAGTGGTAGATTTCAGAGCAATCCATGCTGTTGTTTACATCCAAGTATCAATAGATGGATAACTAATGAAACGGTGACATGAATGAAAACCCTCTATAGAGTCAACATTACTATAATGAGGTGAATATTCAAGAAAAACACTCTACAACAACAATATTTTTAAGGTATTGTGTATAGGGTTTATGCTGAAGCATGCTAATAGGACTTTTAATTTGCCAGTAACCTGGGTTAACCGCTTCCGGTGAACTGAATGCCATTGCAAAATCGATGCGTTTAAGGTCTGTTTTCTTTCAAATTCAGTGATCTCCACTGGTTGAGTGATATCTGATATAAAGTGGGTCTCAGATTGGACAAAAAGTGCTGCATTAAATTACATTTTCACTGTCATGTCTTTATTATATGAACATATATTTTACCCCAGTATATTCAAAGGAGTTTCTGTGCTAACCTGCCGATTCTGACAGGCGCGTGCGAGTAAATGGCTTTTTGTCTCGTTTTACGCTTGAGCAACTAAATGAATCCCAAAGTCTATTATAATTATTTATTACAACATATTTTATTTGATTTACAACATCGATGCTGTAAAAGTAACCGTATAAGATGGTAAAAAAAAAAATCACAAAAACCATTCACCGGAAGTTTATCAGTATGCGAACAACACTAGGTCGGCATATACCCTATTCAATAGTTTTTATAGTCTTACTGCAGGAATGTCTAATCCTTCCAGTTTCAACACAGGCTCAGGCTTCTGAAAACATACCTCTATATACATTTCTGGAGAGCACCAAATACCACCCAGGAGCTTTTTTTTTTTTTCAAGTTTTTGTTTTCACAAATCCACCAGAGGTCGCTGTGTACACTTTTTCACATCTCAAATTTCTCTTGCGAGTGCGATTCATGCCAGCTGTTTTCCCGTAAATCCACCAGAGGCCGCTGTCGACTGACTGACCGACTGACTAACTGATTGACTGACCCACCCTCCTCCTTCCCTAAACCCAACTGATAGTGTTTTCAAAAGCACTAATTGACCAGTGTATCAACACAGGCTCGTTGTTAAAACGTACCCTCGTGTACATTCCCGGAGAGCGCAAATTATGTAGCCAGAGGTACGCATGGCTGCATTTCATCTTTAAAATAAACGAAATGAGGCGATGTGATGCCGCTGATGGGTTCTGCTTCTTTTCTCATTGTCAGCTGACCGCTATATTTTGTGTGCCTGGGCTACCTTGGTGAATGGCTTAACACTAGTGTACCAGACTATATGTACATAAAGTGCGCTAAAGTTAGCAACATTGCTATTCAGATTAACTTTAGTGCACTAGAATATGTGTGCCCGTGCAACTTTGCCAACCGGCTGAACTTTAGTGCATTAAACAATGTGTGCCTGGGCTACCTTGGTATATGGCTGAACACTAATGTACTAGACTATGTATAAACATTATTGATAATAGTCTCACGTTAATAAATATAAAATATTTAAATTATTTCACAAGTGCTTAATTAAGATACATGAATAGATACCAGATAAATAATATTTTAAAATTTTATTTTCAATCAAGTTTAAAAATCTGGGTGTGTGACAAGGTGAAAACAGGGATTTTGACAGCTAAAAGGAGGTTGAATAGTATGAAAATATATAATAGAAAGGTAGTAATTTTTTTAAAAGTAGATTTTATTGTTAGTTTGTCAAAGAAAGAGGAATTTGAACAAAATTATATACAGTTGAAGTCAGAATTATTAGCCCCCCTGAATTATTATATTTATTATATTTATTAAATTTTTAATTTATTTTATTTTATATTTATATTTATTTTAAATTTATAATTTTTTTTCAACACATTTCTAAATATAATAGTCATAATAACTTTTAAAGTTTGATAATTTTGTCCTTAAAATGGTGTTTAAAAAAATAATAACTGCTTTTATTCTAGCCGAAATATAACAAATAAGACTTTCTCCAGAAGAAAAAATATTATCAGACATACTGTGAAAATTTCCTTGCTCTGTTAAACATCATTTAGGAAATAGTTTTAAAAAAAAATCAAAAGGGGGCTAATAACTCTGACATCAACTGTATATATTTTTAAATATATGATTAAAGGACATAAAAGTGGCCGTAGTTGAAGAATTACCTATAAATGCTGTTCTTATTTGTTTCATTTATTATGTTTAAAGTATGTTTATGTTTAATTATGTGTAAAGTATGCAATCAAAATGGATGGAAATTCTATATGTAATCAGAATACATAACTCTTATATGTTAGAATATGTTTCTTTTTTTAGTGTAAGTACAGTAGTGAAGTAAAAATATCACATTTTTCTCAAACAAAAGTGTCAAGTGACAATATGCTGTGTTTCTCAGTCAATTTTGAATGTTATCTTTATTATATATTAAAGCATAATAGTGTATATTTCGACTCTTGGTTGAACTAAATTGGAATGATAATGTAATTTCTAAAGTAAATGAATGCAAACATGTTGAAAAATATTGTGCTGAAACAATAGCATGTTGTTTGTATGACAGAAATAGTATTTGAGTGCATTTATTTATGAAGCATGGCTTGAACACAATATTGCTGGCATGTTAAGCTGGACATTTCTTGACACCTCTCAGGACACACACACACACACAAAGACATCTTACATGCTCCTTTCTCCCGGGTTTGGCTGTGATCTGATCCAGCCTCAGCAAAACTGTCAGTCACTGCTCTCACCTTGAGGAAACCTCGCTCTGACACACACTATCTATCATTCGCACTTCCACACACTCCGTGAAACACATTCTCACACTCTGTTTTTCTCATTTCGCTCTGTCTGAGTATGTGTCGAACGAGCAGATTGAATTGAAGCTTGTAATTATGGCTCGGCGGTGAAATAACTCATGCAACAATCCAATGCAACTCCTATTTCGAGTTTGGAATTGACAGCGACAGACGCAGATAAACTTGTATAACTACCAAAAACTCAGTGTCAGTTTATACTTGCATTTTGTTCACAAGGATATTTTTTTCTGAAGGAAATGTGAGTAGTGCCTGTTCGTACAAAAACTGTTGCCAGAGTGGTTGCTAGGTGGTTGTTCATCATTTTGTTTTACTGGCAGCGGTAATAAAAGATGACACTGTTCACCAAAGGAAGACGATGCAAAAAGGGTTTTCCTACTTAGACCTTTTGTCTTGTTTCTTGTCCAAAATATCTAAAAATACTTTCAGGACAAATAAAGGACAAATAAAAATATGTTAATTTTTTTTCAGGAACTAGTGTTAAGCCATTCACAGAGGTAGCCCAGGCACACATCGTTTAATGCAATAAAGTTAAGCCAGTTGACAAGGAAGCACAGGCACACCTAGTCTAGTGCACTAAAGTTGATCTGGTCAGCAAGCTCGCTAACTTTAATGTACTTTAGGTACACATAGTCTAGTATACTAGTGTTAAGCCATTCACCAAGGTAGCCCAGGCACACATAGTCTAGTGCACTAAAGTTGATCTGGTCAGCAAGGTAGCTAACTTTAGCACACATAATCTGGTTCTATAGTGTTAAGCCATTCACAGAGGTAGCCCAGGCACACATAGTCTAGTGCACTAAAGTTAAGTCGGTCCGCAAGGTACACATAGTCTAGTGCACTAAAGTTAAAGTGGTCTCAAAGGTTGCTAGCTTTAGTGCACTTTAGGTACACATAGTCTAGTACACTAGTGTTAAGCCACTCACTAAGGTAGCCCAGGCACAAATAGTCTAGTGCACTAAAGTTAAGCCAGTTGACAAGGAAGCCCAGGCACACATAGTCTAGTGCACTAAAGTTGATCTGGTCAGCAAGGTAGCTAACTTTAGCACACTTTATGTACACATAGTCTGGTTCTATAGTGTTAAGCCATTCACAGAGGTAGCCCAGGCACACATAGTCTAGTGCACTAAAGTTAAGTCGGTCCGCAAGGTACACATAGTCTAGTGCACTAAAGTTAAGGTGGTCTTAAAGGTGGCTAGCTTTAGTGCACTTTAGGTACACATAGTCTAGTACACTAGTGTTAAGCCATTCACCAAGGTAGCCCAGGCACACATAGTCTAGTGCACTACAGTTAAGCCAGTTGACAAGGAAGCCCAGGCACAAATAGTCTAGTGCACTAAAGTAAAGCCAGTTGACAAGGAAGCCCAGGCACACATAGTCTAGTGCACTAAAGTTGATCTGGTCAGCAAGGTAGCTAACTTTAGCACACTTTAGGTACACATAGTCTGGTACTATAGTGTTAAGCCATTCACAGAGGTAGCCCAGGCACACATAGTCTAGTGCACTAAAGTTAAGTCGGTCCGCAAGGTACACATAGTCTAGTGCACTAAAGTTAAGGTGGTCTTAAAGGTGGCTAGCTTTAGTGCACTTTAGGTACACATAGTCTAGTACACTAGTGTTAAGCCATTCACCAAGGTAGCCCAGGCACACATAGTCTAGTGCACTACAGTTAAACCAGTTGACAAGGAAGCCCAGGCACAAATAGTCTAGTGCACTAAAGTAAAGCCAGTTGACAAGGAAGCACAGGCACACATAGTCTAGTGCACTAAAGTTGATCTGGTCAGCAAGGTAGCTAACTTTAGCACACTTTAGGTACACATAATCTGGTACTATAGTGTTAAGCCATTCACAGAGGTAGCCCAGGCACACATAGTCTAGTGCACTAAAGTTAAGTCGGTCCGCAAGGTTCACATAGTCTAGTGCACTAAAGTTAAGGTGGTCACTAAGGTGGCTAACTTTAGTGCACTTTAGGTACACATAGTCTAGTACACTAGTGTTAAGCCACTCACTAAGGTAGCCCAGGCACAAATAGTCTAGTGCACTAAAGTTAAGTTGGTCCACAAGGTACACATAGTTTAGTGCACTAAAGTTAAGGTGGTCTCAAAGGTTGCTAGCTTTAGTGCACTTTAGGTACACATTGTCTGGTACACTAGTGTTAAGCCACTCACTAAGGTAGCCCAGGCACAAATAGTCTAGTGCACTAAAGTTAAGCCAGTTGACAAGGAAGCCCAGGCACACATAGTCTAGTGCACTAAAGTTGATTTGGTCAGCAAGGTAGCTAACTTTAGCACACTTTAGGTACACATAGTCTGGTTCTATAGTGTTAAGCCATTCACAGAGGTAGCCCAGGCACACATAGTCTAGTGCACTAAAGTTGATTTGGTCAGCAAGGTAGCTAACTTTAGCACACATTAGGTACACATAATCTGGTTCTATAGTGTTAAGCCATTCACAGAGGTAGCCCAGGCACACATAGTCTAGTGCACTAAAGTTAAGTCGGTCCGCAAGGTACACATAGTCTAGTGCACTAAAGTTAAGGTGGTCTTAAAGGTGGCTAGCTTTAGTGCACTTTAGGTACACATAGTCTAGTACACTAGTGTTAAGCCACTCACTAAGGTAGCCCAGGCACAAATAGTCTAGTGCACTAAAGTTAAGCCAGTTGACAAGGAAGCCCAGGCACACATAGTCTAGTGCACTAAAGTTAAGTTGGTCCACAAGGTACACATAGTCTAGTGCACTAAAGTTAAGGTGGTCTTAAAGGTGGCTAGCTTTAGTGCACTTTAGGTACACATAGTCTAGTACACTACTGTTAAGCCACTCACTAAGGTAGCCCAGACACTCATAGTCCAGTGCACTAAAGTTGAGCTGGTTGGCAGGATAGCCCAGGCACACATAGTTTAGTACACTAGTGTTAAGCCATTCACCAAGATAGCCCAGGTACACATAGTCTAGTGCACTAAAGTTAAACCAGTTGACAAGATAGCCCGGGCACACATGGTCTAGTGCACTAAAGTTAAACCAGTTGACAAGATAGCCCGGGCACACATGGTCTAGTGCACTAAAGTTAAGCCAGTTGACAAGGTAGCCCAGGCACACATAGTCTAGTGCACTAAAGTTAAGCCAGTTGACAAGGTAGCCCAGGCACACATAGTCTAGTGTACTAAAGTTAAACTGGTCACCAAGGTGGCTAACTTCAGTGCACTTTAGTACACTAGTGTTAAGTCATTTACCAAGGTAGCCTAGTCACATCTAGTGTAGTCGACTAAAGAAGTAAACCGGTTGGCACTAAAGTTAAGTTGGTCCACAAGGTAGCCCAGGTACACATAGTTTGAAGCACTAAAGTCAATCTGATTAGCAAGGTAGCTAACTTTAGTGCACTTTAGGTACACATAGCCTAGTACACTTGTGTTAACCATTCACCAAAGTAGCCCAGGCACACATAGTCTAATGCATTAAAGTTGAACCAGTTGACAAGGTAGCCCAGGCACACATAGTCTAGTGCACTAAAGTTAAGTTGGTCCACAAGGTAGCCCAGGTACACATAATTTGAAGCACTAAAGTCAATCTGATCAGCAAGGTAGCTAACTTTAGTGCACTTTAGGTACACATAGCCTTGTACACTAGTGTTAACTATTCACCAAAGTAGCCCAGGCACACATAGTCTAATGCAATAAAGTTGAACCAGTTGACAAGGTAGCCCAGGCACACATAGTCTAGTGCACTAAAGTAAAGCTTGTCTGCAAGGTAGCCCAGGCACACATAGTTTCATAGATCTGCTTGTTTTTGGGGAGTTTATTTAAATTGTGCGGTCTCAGTCATCTCATGTGTGGCTATAAGGATATTTGGTAATGCAACTGCTTGTTTATACACCGAGTCAAGTTATCTTTGGCATGCTCTGCTGCTTTGTTAGAGGGTTACATGTATGTTATGTTTGCAGTGTGTTATATTCTCAGACAGCATGTCAGTGGATATACTGCCAGTAGCAAGTCTCTGTATTTGCTCTGCACCAATAATCAAAGCAGCAGCAGAAGTGTAGCAGATCTGTGCCACCAATACATTGCCATATCCGTATTAATTACCATAGTAAATCTGAAGGTTATAATAACAGAACTTCATACTTTTGTACTCATTATATTTCTCCCAAAATTACAACACAAATCACTGCCTTTTGTGGCTGCATGTATTGTATTGTTGTTGTGTTGTATAATGAAATTCAAACAAGTAAATGAATCATGAGTTTTTTTTTACAATGTATCTAGGATTGAGGGAAATGTAGTCATTTGAGAATAATCTACACAGAATCAATCAGTACAAAACTGCCTTAGACATTGAGAGGAACAATTAAAACCAGTGAAACGCATCAGCTATTTCCAGTCTCCCTGTGGTGATTCTGGCTCTGGCAGCCGCTGACAGTCTGAGAGGTGGATTCTGGCCGCTCTCTGGTTTTTACTTCAGCCTGACTCACAGAGAGATTGGTGAGTTCGGTGTTGCACATGTTAACATGCCGTTCCCGTGGGATGAGTGTGGAGACCACGTGAACACTCCTCCACACGGGCGCTGCGGAGAAAGCCTCGTTTCCCACATACAGCCCAATTCAGGAGGCAACAAACGCAGGATGAGACTTCACACACACCCTGGAAGATGCTTTGTAGTGTTTATGATGTGGATGTGTGCTTTAAAGGACTTATCTATTTTCGACAAATGTGACAGACATCAAGGTTACGTACATACTGAGATTTCATCGATTGTTCGCCTTCTTAAATGACAAGCTGTCGAGGGAAAGAAATGCAGTGTCCTTGACTGAGCTTCTCATGTTATGGCAAAAATGATTTGTTTCTTACTGATACACGTTTATTCACTACCAGTTTCCCTAAAAATGAATATTTTAACGAGTAAATATTTAGAAAATTATCATAAATATCAAACACCTCCAAGCCTCAGAATATTTCAAAGGTAATTTCTCCTTTAAAGAACTGTTTGAATGACAGAATACACTCAGCGCTCACTTTATTTGGGGCACCTGCTCAGCTTCTTGGTTGGCAACCTATTTTTTTTTGCAACACAGTCTTCATCCTACATTTTTGTGACACTGCAAAAACATACTTAAATAGAAGTTTGACTGCAGATTTTAGGTAAAATAAACACTAGGGGGCAGCATGATGACAACAACTTTTGTTCCTTTTCACACTAATGATATTTACAGGGAAATTTTATCAATAAAAAAAGGATAAGTTACACAACACATATTATAAATCTGTATATATAGTTTTAAATATGGATGTTTTTTTTTTATTTACAAAACAAATAGATTCACTAAAGGACACCTTTAATCAACTCCCTAAGCACACGAGGCACATTTTTTATGAATGGGATTTACTTCTTTTTGTTGATATTGTACAGCTGGAAAAGCCCAAGATCATTTAAAAAATATTTTTGTATGAATTCGACTGAGAAGAAAGTCACCTAGGATGCTTTAAAGGGCCATGAAACCCCCTCATTTCAGCAGGGTGTTTTCACATCTCTACTTTGGAAAAAGTCAGAAAAGTGGGCGTGTCCAGTTCTGTTTAGGGGGGAGTGTCGGAGGAACTAAAGTGGGAGGGTGTGGGAGTGTCTATTTGGGCACGCTCGAGTTTCAGAGTCAAAACACACACACGGGAGAAAGTGATGGTGTTTACATGGACATCTGTAATCGAATTATTTGCTAAATTATTAAATGGTGGACTTTAACTGCAGTTTGGCTCTTTCATTCAGGGAATTCATTCATGCCCCTCGCGACAAACGCGATATTTGATTCGAGGAACTGCTCTAAGCGTGTATTTTTCATGCAATGTTTGATACCGCACGGCAAATGAGAGAAAAAAAACCCCCTTCGCATTTCCCGGAAACTTAGATGCACACGGCAGGTAGCGTCAGAAAGCCGCGTGTGTTATTCCGGTCACTAAATGTGGTGAAAACCCTACACGAGGTTAAAGTTTGGTTGTGGTGCTAACATGTTTACACTCGGTGCAATAGTTAACTTAGTTCAATACGAACAAACTGAATAAACAAACAGCACTGGTCGCTCACTTACCAAATCTGTAGAGACAGGACAATCACCAGCAACTAGAGCCGCGTCTTTATTAAGAGGAGACTACAAGCGAATCCGGATCTTTGCAGATGAGAACAGCTCTCAGGTAAACAATAATCCTCCTTTGACACGTAAGTTATTGTTGTCGAGCGTCGCGTACACTGTTAATCCACACGTGACTCCAGCCGCGCTCTCACAGAGAGAAAATAAAAACGAAACTTAACGGCAGCAAACTATAAAAGCAACACTTCACGCTTGTTTTGCCAATACAACATGGTGTGTCTGTCGTCTAAACACTGTGACAGTAATGAATATTAATGAAGTTGCACAATAGAGCGCACTGATTGGTTTGAACCAAGCCTTACTCATGCATTAATGCAGCAAACTGTAAGACGTAATAAGACACACTCTGGCACAGACGTCCAGTCTGCACGCTGGAATACACGCTATTATGTCATGACCGTGACCGTTCAAAAATTCGTTTCAAACAGGAAGTACGAATTTGCTTGAAATAACGCAAAAACAACCAATTTACACTTTTTAGTGAAATATAGGTGTCCTAATAGTGTTTTCAGCAGTGTGGGACACATATACCACTGTCAACAGCTCAACACATGTGTTTTGGTGTTTCGTGACCCTTTAAGGGTAAATAAATGTTATTTTTGCGGGAACTAACCCTTCAACAATGTGCATGTAAATGCACTGACTGACTACATTGGGCATTTATAAGTGAGTGGCATTGCTTGGCAACCTCTGCTGCAACATTTACATAGTAGTCAGAATTTGACTTAAAAAAACACACACACACACACACACACACACACACACACACACACACACACACACACACACACACACACACACACACACACACACAAAAGCATGGATCCATCTTATCTTGTATCAATGGATAATGTGTTGTAATAATGTTAGGGTTTCTTGGCACACTTTGAGCCTCTTAAGTACTAAGAGAGCGTTGCACGGAGAACCTGAGTATTGTTGCTGACCATGCGCATCCCTCTAAGAACACAATGTACAAATGCAGAAATCAATTCAACAGGATTCTTCATGATTGGGTACTATAGAGCTGGTAAATATGATTCTCATCAGCCTTCATGAGTAAATGAAGCGCAAGTAAAGTCTATTTCTCTTTGACCGCACAAGATGTTGATCTAGGATCATGTTGTGCTTGGCGAAATTACCCTTTGTCCTGTGACCCAGAGGAATATTTTTGTTCCCTCCATGAAATAGTTTCAAGTGACGCACTTCAATCCACACTCGCTGTCTGGTCGCACCTGTAGGTGGAAATCCAGAAATGCACAGATTTAAAAACAAGCTCAGTACTAAGTGGTGGTCTGCGAATGGGGGAAAAAAAACAACATTACATGAAAATGTCAATTGCACGAGCACCAGGAAGCCCAAGGTAGGTCCAGATAAAACAGATCAAACATTTGAACAAGGAGAGTCTCTATAAGAGTATTATGGATTGTTCCAGAAAACACAGTGTGTGTTTAATGACACTGATCTAATGGGACTGTGCCACCGGCTCTATAAGCGTTACATTTCCTTGATGTCTCAAGATTAATTGTGTCTTAATGTGGTTGTTTATAGGATCTCACCAGACTGCTAAACAGTGCGGATGAGCAGCAAACATACTGAGATGTGCTTTGGGAGAAACATATTCCTTTAATTCAATGATTGCTTTAAAAATGTGTGAAAATTGCAAACGCCTGCCAGAGAAGTCATCCATTATTCTCAATATAAATGACGAGGCGTCATAAAATCAACCATTAAAGTCGACCATTTAAGAAAAGAAATAAATAATGTTTGCACACTGTGCTTTTAAAGTGTACAGTTCACTGAGCCCATTATTGATATCAGTTACATAACTGTCAGTTTGATTATCCTCTCAAAACGACATTTATTTTTATACACACACAGACATGGGCGACACGCTGGCTCAGTGGTCAGCACTGTCGCATGTTCTCCCCTTGTTGGCGTGGGCTCCTCCGGGTGCTCCGGTTTCCGGATATTGCGCTAAAGGTGGATTGGATGAACTAAATTGGTCGTAGTGCAGTACTAGGTTGCAGCTGGAAGGGCATCCATATGCTGGAATAGTATCTAGTAGGGATGTAACGGTATCAGAATTTCACGGTACGGTAATACCTCGGTATGAATGTCACGGTACGGTATTTATTGAATCATTTACAGGAAAAAAAAAAACTTTTGAAAATACTCCAAAAAAGTGCCAAAAGTGTCAATGACATACAAATTAGCCATCTATCTGTAAGCTTTGAAACAGGAACTTCAATTTTAATAACAAAAAATTATTAAAACATGTAAAAAAAATAAAGTTTCAATTTAGTATTGTTAAAAACTCATCACATTCAACATTTAATCACTCACTTAGATAGAGATGGGTTTAAAGGAAAATTATCATATAACTATAATCTGGTAAAAGCTGGTATCTCTGGGTATTTACAATGTCCCCTGCAACAGAAAAAAACATTTGGAACTGAGGATTCTGGGACAAGAGAGATATGACTTGGCCCATGTTGACAGCAGTGGGGTAACGTTGTGCATTGTCTTTCCCCCACTTGAGAGGACAAACCATGAGTGAGATAGAGATCTCTTTGCGGTACAAGTCAATGTCTGCATCAATCTGAACAGTGTGCTGTGTTTCTGCAGTCCCCATGACTGTTATTAGTCGTATTCCCCAACTTGCAGGCACGTGCACACATAGGGCTCAACCTGTGCAGTGTACATGCCCTTTTTAGTCTTGGATAGAAAATGCCCTTCCAAAACGATCAAAAGTGCCCCCGCGACGCGACACAACCTCCGTCCAGTCCAGCCCTTCAGTAGGCGCGCGATAACACCTCTCTTGAGTATGCGCGCTCAACCCCCCCTCGGCGCTTTACAATACGCGCGCCACAACACAGCTGATCAGAACGCGCGTGACAGCACCGCTATTCAGCACGCGCGCGGCGACAACACCCGCTTTAGGTTCGATCATTTCCATCTTTTTTTCATCTCCGCTACTAGCAGCACACTCCATTTCCGCATTACTGGATCTGTAGCGACAACAGACCGCAAAGGATTATGGCCACGCCGGGGCTGATGGGAAATGAAGTTTCAGCTACCTCCCGTTCGCTTCATTCGCCTGAGCAAATTTTCTCAGAAGACCTATAGTTTTACCGAGTCATGCGACTTCGGTAATATCGAAAAAAAATTAATATTGCGGTATGACGGTATTTACAATACCGTTACATCCCTAGTATCTAGGGTAGGTAACCTGGGCGTAACATTAGATCAGAGCTTAAAATTTGATAAACATATTTCGATTGTGGTTGGAAACAGTTTCTACCAACTCCAACCTTCTTTCTAAAATAAAGTCCTCTCTTCCTTCACGTTCTCTAGAAATTGCAATACATGTGCTTATAACCTCCTGGTTAGGCTATTGTATCTCTCTCTGGGCTGCCTAAGTCTCAGATTGCTCGCCTGGTATAGTGTAAAAAGCAGCAGTTAGATTGTTAACAAAATACCCGAAATATGCACGTCACTCCTATTTTGAGGTCTCTCCATTGGCTACCGGTGACACAAAGAATCGAATTTAAAATCCTTCTCTCTGTGTAGAAAGCCCTACAAGTCTAATCCCTATAAGTCTGGGCCCCCATTATTTATCCCAACTGATACTCCATCCAGACACTTGCGTTACGCTGATCAGTATTTATTAAAAATCCCAAAGGCCCACCTAAAAAGTAGGGGCTGTTACCGACTGGGTGGAGTGACAGAGGACAACAGGAGGTAAGATCCAATATGCAGGTTTATTTAATGTCAGGCAAGCAGTGGTCATCAGGTGCAAACAGGTATGTATAGACAGTCCAGAATCGTAGTCGATATACACAGGCAAAAGGTCGAAAGGCAGGTGGCTAAACAGGATAACAAGGGTACAAGGCTAGGATCGAGACACGGAGATTCAAGACAGGGAAACACGTTGTAATGTCACTAGAAAGCAAACAAGACTCGGCAAACTGGAAGCGTGAATGAGTGGCTTATAAATGGAGTAATATCAGTCTGTGAACAAGGTCCAGCTGGTGATTGCAATCAGGATAGATGAATGAACAGGCGTGCGTGTTTGGGAGCAGTGCATGTATGAAAATGTAGTCCTGGGAAATGCGGAAATGTAGTCATGAGAGTTTGTGTGAGAACCAGCGATCCTCTGGGAAGCGATTGCTGGTTGTGTGACAGGGGCGAACTTGCATTTGCCATAGCAAGGGGGGAGGGGGGAGGGGGTTGAGGGTGTAGCCTTGTGTTAGTTGGAAACGTGCAATATAAATAAATTAAACTTGAACTTGAATAGTTGGTGGTTCATTTTGCTGTGATGACCCCTGATAAATAACCTGAACCGCCAACTTATGCAGCAAATGTTTTATGTAGCAGATGCCCTACCAGCTGCAACCCATCACTGTAAAACACCCATACACTCTCATTCACACACATACATTATAGACAATTTAGGTTACCCAACTCCCCCTAACACCCGGGGGAAACCCACGCCAACATGGGGAAAACATGCAAACTCCAAACAGAAACACCAACTGACCCAGGTGAAGCTCAAACCAGCAACCTGTGAGGTGACAGCACTACCCACTGCACCACTGTATATATATATATATATATATATATATATATATATATATATATATATATATATATATATATATATATATATATATATATATATATATATATATATATATACACACACACACACACACACACACACATATATATATATATATATATATATATATATATATATATATTTATATATATATATATATATATATATATAAAATATATACACACACATACATATACATGTATATATACCTATATATACACACACACACAAACACATATACATGTGTGTGTATATATATACACACACACACACACACACACACACACACATACACACACACACACATATATATATACATACACACACACACATATATACATATATACATACACACACACACAATATATACATGTATATATATATATATATATATATATATATATATATATATATATATATATATATATATATATATATATACATTTTTTTTTCAATAATTCATTTTCTTTTTGGCTTAGTCCTTTTATTCATCCGGGGCTGCCACCGTGGAATGAACCGCCAACTTATCCAGCACATTTTTACACAGCGGATGCCTTTCCAGCCACAACCGATCTCAGGGAAACGTCCACACACACGCATTCACACTCATACACTATGGACAATTTAGCCTACCCAATCACCTGTACCGCATGTCTTTGGACTGTTATTATTGCTATATTGCATGTGTTTAGATTAATAATTGATGCACATTTAATCCCTTTAATAGCTCAAAATCATAATTAACTATAAGATATAAGAACTCTTTACAAAAAAATGTGCTATTAGTGCAAAAAAGGAGATTTGTAGTTTGGGTTTGCGTTGGTAAAAAAGATGTGAACGTTTTGACGGGGATATAATGCATTGCCCAGTGATGGGTTGCAGCTGGAAGGGCATCTGCTGCGTGAAACATATGCTGGATAAGTTGGCAGTTCATTCCGCTGTGGGGACCCCTGATTAATAAAGGGACTAAGCTGAAAAGAAAATGAATGAATAAGCCATTTTTCTATACCTATTATTAATTTTTTTATAGCATATGGATCTCTGGAAGTTCAAACATTAAGGAAGTGAGGTCAATGTCAACAGATCGCTCGCTATCTAAAGGCACCTCCTCCTCCTCCTCAGGTTTGGTTGATAAAGCTGCGTTTCTCAAACCACCGGTTACTCGTGCGCAGGAGAGTCGCGCGCGTGCATGTGGAGCTCCGGTCACCGGCGGCGGATCTGTTTCACGGTAAGACGCGTTAAGAGTTCACTAGTATGAAAAGGAACTCAGCTGAAACATTTAGCGCAAATAATCCGTGTGTGTTCTGACTTTATGGATTCAGCCTGCTTCGTTAATGGGTGCGGAGGGTCTGAAAGATGTTACACACTTTCTGAGATCTGCGTGACGCTGGAGAAACTCCGATCATATTCAGCTCAGGTCCGACCAGCTGATTTTAGCTGTCAGTAGTTTATTTTTTGGGTTTTGATCATCCTGTGTGCGTTTTAATCCTATTCTATTATATTATGTTCCATTCTGTAGGCAAGCTGGTTTGTTCTGTATAATTTTATATGGTCAAATTCTAGTCTCTTACGGTTGTAGTTCTGTTCAGGCAATAGTTCTGTACAATTATATATATGCAAAATCTAGTCTTTTAATTTTTGGTCTTTTATATTCTATTCTATTCTATTCTATTCTATTCTATTCTATTCTATTCTATTCTATTTTTATTCTGAAAGAATATTATATTATTCTATTTTTCTATACTGTCCTGTAGGCAACAATTTGTTCTGGATAAATTTATATTGTCATTTTTTGTCTCTTATTTAGTTTTTTTTTCTGTTTTGTTTTATTTTATGGGTAATAGTTTTATTCTGTATAATTATATATATGTGCAAATTCTAGTCTCTTATATAGTTTTTGTTCTATTCTATTCTGTAGAGAACTGTTGTATTTTGTATAATTTTATAGGATCAAATTCTAATCTCTTATACTGTTTCAGGTCTGTTCTATTCTACTCTGTTGGCATTAGTCTTATACTGTATAATTATATATGTGCAAATTCTAGTCTCTTATACAGTTTTTTTATCTATTCTATTCTGTAGGCAACTGTTTTGTTCTGTATAATTGTATAGATGCAAATTCGAGTCTCTTATACTGGCTTTGTTCTGTTATATATTCTATCGGTAATAGTTTTATTCTGTATGATTATATATGCAAACTCTAGTCTCTTCTATGGTTTTGTTCTATTAAATTTAATTTTAAACTGTAGGCAACAGTTTTGTTCCACATAATTGTATATATGCAAATTCTAGTCTCTTTTACAGCGTGTGTTCTATTCTATTCTATTCTATTCTATTCTATTCTATTCTATTCTATTCTATTCTATTCTATTCTATTCTATGGTTCCATTTTGCTTTGTACTATTCTATTCTCATATCTTCTGTACTCATTTATTCTGTCCTGTTCTATATCTAAACCTTCTGGTCTTTCATGCTTTTGTTCATTTATTGGTTGTCAAGTTCTATTCCATTTCGGTTCTATTCTATTCTATTCTGCTTTGCAATTTTCTAATGTGCTCATTTACTCTGTCCTGTTCTATCTAAATTTCAGGTCTTTCATGCTTTTGCTCATTTATTGGTTGTCAAGATCTATTTCATTTCATTTTAGTTGTATTCTATTATCCTGTACTGCTTCATTCTGATTATCTCTTCTGATCTTCATTCTAATTGTTTACTATATTGATGTTGGTCTTTTCTGTTGTATTTTATTATTCTATTTTAGTCTCGTCTAGCCTTGTCTAGACTAGTCTAGTCTAATGTTTTCATTTAGTATATTGTATATTGACAAAATCCAGTTTATTAGGCTCCTACTCCATTCATTTGTTGTCACATTCTTTTCTGTTCTTTTCTAGTGTAGTCTTTTATTATATGCTGTAGTGTACTGACAAATACTACTCTGCTAAGCTTTTACTCTGTTCTTTTGCTGTCATATTCTATTCTATTCTATTCTATTCTATTCTATTCTATTCTATTCTATTCTATTCTATTCTATTCTATTCTATTCTAGTCTAGATAAGTCTAGTGAAGTCTATTCCAGTATAGTTTTATGCACTCTTTTATCATATTATTGCTTGACATATTTTGGTATGTTAAGATTTACTTTATTATTTTCTTTTCTATTCTATACTATTCTATTCTATTCTATTCTATTCTATTCTATTCTATTCTAGTCTAGTCTAGTTATGTTCTTATGTTCTCTTTTAGTTTATTGTACATTGATAAATTGTGGTCTAATAGGCTCTTATTTCATTCTTTAGTTTTGTTTTAGGGTTTTACTCTGTTCTTTTGCTGTCATATTCTATTCTATTCCCTCTGTATTCTATTCTATTCTGTTCTATTCTATCCTATTCTAGTATAGTTTAGCCTAGTGAAGTCTATTCCAGTATAGTCTTATGTACTCTTTTTTTTGTTAAACTGTATCTTGACATATTCTTGTATGTTAGGCTTTTATTCTGTGCTTTTGCTGTCATATTCTATTCTATTCTATTCTATTCTATTCTATTCTATTCTATTCTAGTCTATTCTATTCTATTCTATTCTATTCTATTCTATTCTAGTCTAGTCTAGTAGGATCTATTCTAGTTTTATTTAGTCTTTTAATGCAAGTTATTTTGACAAATTCTGGTATTTTAGACTTTTACTTCGTTCTTTTGTTGTCATATTCTATTCTATTCTATTCTATTCTATTCTATTCTATTCTATTCTATTCTGTTTTGTTCCAGTCTTATGTAACATTTTACTAAATTGTTTATTGCCAAATTCTGGCATGTTAGGTTTTTATTCTGTTCTTTTGTTGTTCTATTCTATTCTGTTCTGTTCTGTTCTGTTCCAGTCATATGTAACATTTTATTTTATTGTATATTGCCAAATTCTGGTATGTTAGGTTTTTATTCTTTTCTTTTGTTGTCATATTCTATTTTATTCTATTCTATTCTATTCTATTCTATTCTGGTTCTGTTTAGTGAAGTCTATTCTAGTCTTAGATACTCTTTTATTATATTTTATCTTTACAAATTCTGGTATGTTAGGTTTTTATTCTTTTCTTTTGTTGTCATATTCTATTTTATTTTATTTTATTTTATTTTATTTTATTTTATTTTATTTTATTTTATTTTATTTTATTTTATTTTATTTTATTCTCCTGCACTGCTCTTCTCTCACCTTTTACACGTCTTCTCTGTTTCTTCTACCAGTAATCTCCATGAGGGAAATTAAAAGTTACAAATACTACATGATGTGTATCTGAAAACGTAAAAGTTGTAAATGCAGTTAGTATGAACACAATAGACTTCTACGGCAAGTCATAGCAGCGTAAGTGTGTGTGTGTGTTGAAGAAAGCAGTTTAATGCTGACTTGATTCATCGTCATTATTCATGCTTCTGCATCTATTACTAGAGAAATATGTAAATATCTTTTCATCTCAAGTTAATGGCTCTTTCAGCAAGAGCTAGCCTCTTAACACAAGTGCTTGGCTCGAAAAAAAACACACAATGAGTGAAAATTCAAAGTCATTTCCACCATGTGAATGCTACGAGCGAGAGCTAGATATTCATAACTAGCGTGCTCCTTTTAATTGGCCTGTGTTTCTCTTCAGAAAACCATTAATCTCTAACAACCCAAGGTATCAAAGAAAGATGCAAACACTGAGGAATCCGAAGAACAAACGGGGCAAACTATAAATTCATTATAAATGTCATCTGACACGCAACCCTTCTCATTATCACCCGCCAAACACCTTCAAAAGAAACACATTTGCTGTGAAAAAGGTATAAATGAGTGCAGAAAGAATGACATGTCTTCTGTTTCCTCTTGTTTTGTCTCAGAGTGTCTTAAAAATGAGCCCATGTAGTCAGATTCACAAGACATCTCAGAGTTGCTAAAAATAGCATATGTGTATGTGCGTGAGCTCATGCTTCTTGATTTTTTTTCTCCCCTATTTGTTGAATTCTGCCTGCATTTGAAGCCAGCTTTTGTCAAACTAGTTGTTCACACTTGATATCTGTATATTCAAATATTCTTTGGCTTTTGTTGTGGAACAGGGTTTGAATCGATCATTCCATGTAGTTTAAGGATTTTTATTTGACCTGCTTAATCAAAGCAGAAATTAATTGTTCAATTTGCTTTTGAATTTGATTTCCCGGGGCATTTTTCACATCCATAAAGCAATCTATCGTTAATAATTAAGTAATTCATGTGTATGTGTTGTCTGTTTTGTTGAATTGAACTAATTGCATAATTAAACATCCTGTAAACTCTAATAAATAAAAGCAAACGTTTTAACAGTGTATGCAAATTACACTTTTGTTTAGTAACATTTTATCTTAAGCCGTCTTTGTTATGTTCATTGCACTTATACTACAGTAATATCTATTAATTATGCACAATTAACCCTAAACTTAATGCAAATTTGAACACTAATTAATTAATACAACCCCAAATCAGATAAAGTTGAGACAGTATGAAAGACACAAATAAAAAAGAAAGTAGTGATTTCTAAATTTACCTACTTGTATTTCTGTCACGATAACCAGCGATCGTACTCCTTAGATCGCTGGTTCTCACTCACCAAACCATGGACTACACTTCCGCGTTTGATGGACTACATTTTCATACATGCACACACATGCTTCCTCATCTAAACTGATTACATTCACACCACATGAGGATTGTCAGAGACTGATTGCACACACTATTTAAGCCACACACTCACCCATCCAGTTTGCCGAGTCTTGTTTGCTATTAGTGACATTACAACGCGTTTTCCTTGTCTTGTTTTCCTGTGTTTTGACCTAGCCTTGTTTATCCTGTTCTTCCTGCCTGCCGCCTGCCTTTTTGACCTCTTGCTTGTGTTTGACTACGATTCTGGACTGCCTACATATACCCGTTTACACCTGTGTTGACCATCGCTTGCCTGACAACGAATAAACCTGCATATTGGATCTTACCCCAGTTGTATGTGTCATTCCCCGTCGTTACAATTTCATTGCAGACAATACAAACACAAATTGCTTCATGTTTTGTCTGGTCAACTCCATTTCATTAGTAAAAATGTGTCTTTTCCAGTCATTCAGACCTGCAACACACTCCAAAACAACTTGGGACAGGAGCAGTTTAGGGTGGTAATCAGGTAAACTGATTAAATAATGCTGTGAGTTGAAACAGGTGATATCAACAGGTGATTGTACTTATGATTTGGTACAAAGGCAGCATCTAAGAAAGGTCTAATCCTTTAGGTGCAAAGATGGGCCGAGGATCGCCAGTTTGCCAACAAATGCGTTAGAAAATGATTGAAAAGTTAAAAACAATGTTCCTCTAAAAGATAGGAAGACATTTGGGTATTTCACCTTCAACAGAACATCATTAAAAGATTCAAGTAATCTGGAGGCATTTCAGCGCATAAAAGACAAGGGTGCAAGCCTAAGCTAAACAACAGTGATCTCCAATCCTTTGGGTGGCGCTGCATCAAGAATCCTCATTTATCTATAAGCCATATCACCACATGGGCTCAGGTCTACTGCCGAAAAAACTTTGTCAAGTACCACAATACGTAGTTACATCCACAAATGCCAGTTAAAACTGTATTGGGCCAAAAGGAAGCCCTATGTTAACAGTGTCCAGTAGCACCGTTGACTACTCTGGGCTCGAAGGCATCTGGGATGGACCGTCACACAGTGTTGCAAGAACCAAAATTAGAATGCTTGTTCATTAAAAAAAATTGAAAGGATGAGGAACACATTAAATAGTTTTTGTTGTGTTGTCTGCAATGAAGCACAAGTCAAAGTACATTCAGAAATCACTACTTTCTTTTTTTATTTGCGTTTTCCATACTGTCCTAACTTTTTCTGATTTGTATTACTCAGTTGTTAAATTAATAGTAGTTAATTTTTTTTCTTTTTAGGGTAGGGTGAAATATTACAGCACAAACTATGGTAACACGTTTAAATAACAATTCACACCATTTACTACTGACTTGCCTATTATTAATATGTTACCCGTTTAGTATGATCTACATCCCTAAACCCAAACTTGTACCAAACTATGCATCAGTAAGCAGCCAATTAGTAGTTTATTAAGATAAAAGACTTAGTTAAAGGTTTGTTATTAGCATGACTTGTACACTAAAATTAAGAGCCCTATAATACAAGGCGCAAGATGTATTTGGTGCGATTTGTTGCTATTTTCAGTCCAGCGAAACAGTAATTTTCGCATTTTGCACCACGTTGTTTAAATGGCAAATCCATTTGCACCACTTTGTGGACTCACGGGTGTGCTGGTCTATAAAGGAGGTGTGTTAAGGCACATTGTTGGCGCGTTGCTATTTTGACGGACTAAAATAGACTGCACCATTGACCAAACTGCTCTAAAGTCCAGCGTAGAGTGTGTTAGTTATGCGCCTATGTGGGTCCAAACGCTTATACATTGCCTAATACACACAGCAATGGATGTCTTCAGTGGAGTGTGTTCTACACCGTTTCCTTACTCCACGAAAGTAAAGGAGTAAAGTAAAGAGTAAAAGTAAAGAGAAAGTAAAGAGGCTGAATGGAGGAGGCTCGTTCTTTATCCTCGCGCTGCAGATACTCTGTTTAACTGTTTTTTTTGCTAGTGAAAGGTTCGGTTTGCACACTTATAAAGTCAGCTAAGTAAATAGCAAATGCACCATGACGCAATTAACTGTTAAAGGGGATGAGAGATGAGAATCTGATTGGTTTAATGCAGGATATGCTCTAAAACACGCCCATAACTCATTAAGAGAATAAGCACAGCCCTGTTAGACCGTGCGCACAGTGTATTTTTCTGTCCTTAAAATAGCAAAAGTGGATGCAGATTTTTTTTAGTTTATTCGATTCACCTATAGCGCATGTGTTTGGACTGTGGGGGAAACCGGAGCACCCAAAGGAAACCCACACCAACACGGGGAGAACATGCAAACTCCATACAGAAATTCTAACTGGAAATACCAACGAGACTTGAACCAGTGACCTTCTTGCTCTGAGGCAATTAATATTCTTTATTTTTAATCTGTCAAAATGACTCCAGGTTCTAAAGGACAAAAAAAAAAAATAAAGAATTTCCAGATGTTCATGGCAGTGTCCGATTTTTGACCCCCACTGTTTAGTAAACCTCACGCTGTTTCTGTTCTTGGCATACCCAGAGACGTGCTGTTTTTAAATGCAAACCATGATTGTCCTCTTTACATTTTACATTATAAGAGCGCTAATGAATTTCTGTCCACGCTTCATGTCATGCCATCGTTCATTAACTTTAATAAAAACATGCGTGTTTATGGGATGTTTCTGGTTCGACTCTAGCGCTGTGGGACTAAGCGCTATCAAAGCAAAGAAAAGCTCATCTTGAAGCCCCCTGCTATCTCAGGGTGTGTGTTTGCCCATGGCGAGCTCTGTTATAAATACACACACTCTTTTTGCGTTTCGCATGCTAATGCAACGCTTTTTGATGCTCCAAAGTCTCTGAGTGATCTGAGAGTGTCTGAAATAAAAGGCAATGGCACTTCCACTTCAAACACACACCAGGTATGATCATATTTCAGACAGAGAGGCGTTTATTCTGGTAAAGTATTGCAAGCAGTGTTGGGTAATCTATGGTTCGAAAAAGAATTGATTAGTAAATATGATAACATAATCGTCAGTATTAGGCTTATTACCTGCCTATTAACCCTTATTTACTGTTGGGGATGTTTTCATCCACTCTGGGGTGATTTTAAGTATTAATTTGGCCAAAACTTTTTGTTTCAGCTAGCAGAATGATTTTTGCTGACAAACCTTATTTTAACACTTGTTTTTTTTTAAAGGAAAATGCTTTGAATAAAAAAAAAACACTCAACGATTCCCCCTGTGGAAATTTACAATTTACTACCCTTTTGTTATATTCGGGATGAAAACATTCACTAAAATCGCTGTTAAAATGCATCAGATATTTTTTTTCAGATTTTTATTTTTGCATAAATCTGTTAATCAACCTCAGTCCTGATCAAAACCACTAAATTGCTTAGAAAATCTAAAAATTTTTTTACTCTAATCACCAAATTCACAAATCATATCCCTGATTACTAAATGACATATTTTCAGTATAAAAAGTAATTGTGGACTGGATTTTTTTTTAGCCTTTCATCAAAGTCTTGGACATGTGAAACAACTTTGCTTTTGATTCATTGCTTTTGCAAAATTATGTTGTTAGAAATAGACATCCCATGAAATGTATTTTATATTATACCATAGTAAAGGGTAGGTCAATTATTTATATGCTTCTGATGAAGTAGCATTCAACGTCAGAGCCCTTTAGAATATGCGCCGGACCATTTCTTTGTGTTTCGCTGGTGATGTCTTGAAATAAATAATTATTTAGGCCTGTTTAATTATTCATTTATTATTTATGTACAATAATCAAGAAATAAAATGAAAAAGTAAAATATAATCAACAAAGAAAATGTAAAGGAAAACTGTAAATGAAAACATAAATGAAAAAGCATATTTATTGACTGTCTAGTCCTATCATTTTAAAGTAACAAACGCTGTACATCTCTCTATATTTCGGCTAAACACTGTTTTATTCATTTATTTATTTGTTTATTTATTTATTTATTTATTTATTTATTTATTTGTCTGTGTATGTATGTATGTATGTATGTATGTATGTATGTATGTATGTATGTATGTATGTATGTATGTATGTATGTATGTATGTATGTTTGTGCTTTCACTTAAGTTTTCCTTTCTTTAGTTTTATTTTCCAAAATGAATGCACTTAACAAGCTTACAATGATTATAAAGCTTGTTATCAAGTTTTTAATGATTAATAAAGGAATTATAATGCTTTGCTTAATTCTTTCATGTTCATTTACAAGTAGCAGGGTATTTACAGCTACTGTATATTTCTTTCTGAGCCTTTGTGCCCCCTGGTGGCATAGTCGCAAACTGCTGTTACACCTAAAAACATGTTCTTAATCCCTTAGTGCTGCGGCGGCGCCACACACGGCGGTAATGGTCATTGTAAAGTGTCACCCACTTTATTTACAGTATTGTATATCTTTACTGCAACATATACAGTAATTTTCACAATGCCACTAGAAAATAAACACTGCTGCATAACAGTCCTACAGTAAAATGCAGTTTAAAATACCGTTAAATACTGTGTAACTTACGTTAACAGTGTGAGCTTGGATTTACATTTACATTCCAATAATCACCTCTGAAAACTTTTTGCGCCATTAAAATACTTACAGGCAACTTGTCATTGCATCTATCAAATTTTGTAGTGCTTCTGCAGAAGCCTTTTTAAAACCCTAGTATCTATACTTCTAGCCAAGTAATGAATGTGAATACTTTTGACACCAGTGACTGCTCACAAGCACATCGGCTTACTTCATTTTGCTTTCTCAGTCATGAAGCCACGCTCTTAAAAATTCATACCTGCGCTTCTGGAGGAACAGAAGTCCATAGACACCCTGGAGCTGCAGTTTTAGCTCCTGCGCCAGCAAATCCACAAATGAGTTCAGAAAACTGCTGGAAAATTCATGTTTTTTTTGTTTGTTTGTTTGTTTGTTTGCAGCGTGGCAGCTCGTTTCTAAAAACTAGATAAGACCTGGAGAGATCTGTTAGCATTCTCATTCATTTCAATGGCTGTCGTTCGCTATATACAGTTGCACGAGTTGAGAAATCTGACAGCTTTTCACAACTTCTCAAGCCAATCGCCTGAGCTCTAAATGCAGTGATTTTATATGCACAGATAGGTTTTTGTGAAAGTAAAATGCTGGGTTATTTAAACCCAAAATGGGTCACACGGACTAACTAATCATTGGTCCTTTTACTTAATCTTAACAAATTAAGCTGTTGGTTCAGACCATATTACACCCAGAACTGGATTGAAATAACCCAGGATTCAGCTTATATAAATATAATTCAGCATATTAAATATTCATTTTTTACCTTTCCTTCAGCTTAGTCCCTTTAGGAATCAGGGGTCGCCACAGCGGAATGAAACGCCAACTATTCCATCAAATGTTTTGCACAGCGGATGCCCGCGACCCTACTGGGAAAACATCAAATATAAGTATAAGCAAAAATTTTACGTTTTATTCTTATTTAATGATTCAAAACTTAATAGATAGAAACCAAGAATATTAATTTAAAGTGACTAATTTTGTATTTTGCAGCCAAACTGTGATTTCTAAAAAGTCTTTTAATATGTCATATAAGTCAGTAAGTAAATAAGAAATTAAGTCAATAAGTAATTAAGTCAGTAAGTAAAAAATCAGTAAGTCAGTAATTAAGTCATTAGGTAAATAAGTCAGTAAGTAAATATAGTAAGTCAGTAAGTAAATAAGAAATTAAGTCAATAAGTAATTAAGTCAGTAAGTAAATAATCAGCAAGTCAGTAATTAAGTCAGTAGGTAAATAAGTCAGTAAGTAAATATAGTAAGTCAGTAAGTAAATAAGTCAGTATTCAGTAATAATTAAGTCAGCAAGTCAATCATTAAGTCAGTAAGTCACTCAAGTCAATAAGTAATAAAGTCAATAAGCTATATATAAGTCAGTAGTTAAGTCAGTAAATCACTTGGTAGATAAGTAAGTCACTCAACAAGTCAGTAAGGAATTAAGTCATTAATTAAGACAGTAAGTAATTAAGTCAGTAAGTCATTCAGTAATTAAGTAAATAAATAAGTTGGTAATTAAGTCAGTGAGTAAGGGATTATGTCAGTAGGTAATTAGGTCAGTAAGTATTTAAATCATTAAGTCAGTAACTTAGTAGGTCAGTAAGTCAGCAAGTCTGTAAGTCAGTAAGTAATTAAGTCAGAAAGTCAGTAGTTAAATAAGTCAGTAAGAAATTAAATCAGTCATTAGGCAATTAGGTCAGTAAGTAAGCAATTAAGTCAGTAAGTTCTAAGTAGGTCAGTAATTAAGTCAGCAAGTCTGTAAGTCAGTAAATAATTAAGTCAGTAAATCAGTTAGCAATTAGGTCAGTAAGTAAGCAATAAAGTCTGTAAGTCGGTACTAAGTAGGTCAGTAAATAAGTCAGCAAGTCTGTCAGTAAGTAATTAAGTCAGTCTATAAGTTAGCAAATAATTAAGTCAGTAAGTCAGTTAACAATTAGATCAGTAAGTAAGCAATTAAGTCTGTAAGTCGGTACTAAGTAGGTCAGTAACTAAGTCAGCAAGTCTGTCAGTAAATAATTAAGTCAGTAAGTCAGTTAACAATTAGATCAGTAAGTAAGCAATTAAGTCTGTAAGTCGGTACTAAGTAGGTCAGTAACTAAGTCAGCAAGTCTGTCAGTAAGTAATTAAGTCAGTAAATCAATCTATAAGTCAGTAAATTATTAAGTCAGTATGTCAGTTAGCAATTAGGTCAGTAAGTAAGCAATTAAGTCTGTAAGTCAGTCCTAAGTAGGTCAGTAACTAAGTCAGCAAGTCTGTAAGTCAGTAAGTAATTAAGTCAGTAAATCAGTCAGTAATTGTGTTTTGTAGGTCAGTAAGTAATTAAGTCAGTCAGTAAGTCAGTAAGAAAATAAGTCAGACAGTAAGTTAGTATTTAAGTCCAAAGGTAATTAGGTCAGTAACTCAGTAAGTAATTAAAGCAGTAAGTAAATAAATAAATTATTTTTATATACACTATTTAAGATGTTTTTGATTAAGATAAGATGCTGTAATATATATATATATAATAAGGGTTAGGGTTAGGGTTAGGGTTATATATATATATAAAGTATCTTACATGTCTGCATTTATATCTGCAAAAAATACACTAAAACCATAATTTTTATGATAAAAGCCATAAAAAGTGTTTTAATAAAGAAAATTTTGGTAAAAAAGAATGGAAACTTTTTTTCAAGATTCTGTTGATGAATGAAAAGTTTAAAATAGCACTTTTTTTTTATAACAATCCTACTATTCATTATTTTAATGTATTTTTCCTAAATTAAAAACAATATTTAAAACTTATTAATTCATCATTTAATAACAGCAAAAACATTTCCTCTTTTTTGTCATGTTACTTATAATTGCCTTCAATGAAGAAAATGTATCAAAGCTGATTATACTACAGTTACATTGAACCACTGAAGAAGAAAAAAGCATTTGTTATTGTACCGATGCAAAGGGACAAAGCTGAGAGCGAGTCCAACAGCACACACACAACTTAAATTAAAAAAAGACGAAACCACAGGTGATCCAGACCAGGAAAAACAAGACCTCCGAGGAACCCTGACAAAACAGCAAAAAGAAAAATACAAACAATGACTAACAAAGCATGACTGAACCACAGGAGGTTACGAAGATGAAAATAATCAGTTGTGTGACTGATGATCATATAAAAACCATAGAAAGTAAAAAAGTACACAGTAAAAAGCGATTGGTTACTTTCCAGCAGACACACAACATCATCAGACGTTAATATTAGGCTAGATTTAGATTGTGAGGTCAGGTGACCAAAATTCAGTGTCTAGCCAGCGTCTAAGGACAACGTTATTTTGATGTCCAATACTGACATCAAATGACGTTGATATTTGGTTGATTTTAGGTTGTTTTGGAAAGTGACCAAAATCCAACATCGGTCCAATATCAACGTCATATTGGCGTTGAATACTGACATTTGTTTTGTCAGGTATGGCAACCAAAATCCAATGTCTAATAGACGTCATAGTGGTAACGTCCACACAATGTCAAGCTGTGACAATTAGGTTAGATTTAGGTTTTGATAAGGTTTGTGACCAAAATTCAATGTCTAGCCAGCGTCTAAGGATGTTATTTTGATGTCCGATAATGATGTCAAATAACGTTGATATTTGGTTGATTTAGGTTGTGTTAGAAAGTGACCAAAATCCAACAACGAGCCAACATCTTAAACTAATGTCATATTGACGTCAAATACTGATGTTTACTAGTCAGGTATCGCAACAAATATCCAACTTCTGATAGACATCATAGTGGTAACGTCCACACAACGTCAAGCTGGAACATCATTAGAAGCTGATATGTGGTTGATTGTAGGTTAGACATTGGAGATTAACCTGTTTTTGGGTTCTGACGTCAAACCGATCCACATTTCCAAGCATAAAGCAATGTCCTCATGACGTTGGGCTATATCGTCAGTCTGTCATTATGTTGATGTCCTGTGCCTGCTGGGTTGTAAACCCTTTGATTTAACTTTTATAATTATGCACATCATTTTTTTACTTTATAAGACAATAATGTTGCTCTTTTTTCAACTAATCAGAGTAACAGCAATCAAAAAAAGAAAAAGAAAAAAAAAAGACTTTATTAAAGGGACAGTTCACCCCAACATAAAATTCTGTCATTTACTCAACCTACTTGAGTTTCTTTCTTCTGATGAATATAAAGGAGGATTTACTGAAGAATGCTGGGTAAAAAATGGCCATTGACTTCAAGTATTTTTTTCACTATACTAAATTCAATTGGCGGCCCGCGGGCTGAACCTGGCCCCCGAGGCAATTTGTTTCTAGGTGGGTCTATCAATATTTTAGGGCGGGGCTATCAGTCCTTTAAAGCAGGGCTATCAGTCTTTTAGGGCGGGGCGATCAGTCCTTTAAGGTGGATCTATCAGGCTTTTAGGGCGGGGTTATCAGTCCTTTAAGTTGGATTTATCAGTCTTTTAGGGCGGGGCAATCAGTCCTTTAAGGTGGATCTATCAGGCTTTTAGGGCGGGGCTATCAGTCCTTTAAGGCGGATCCATCAGTCTTTAAAGACGTGTATATCAGGCTTTTAAGACAGGGCTATCAGTCCTTTAAGGCGGATCCATCAGTCTTTAAAGACGTGTATATCAGGCTTTTAAGACAGGGCTATCAGTCCTTTAAGCCGGGTCTATCAGGCTTTTAGGGCAGGGCTATCAGTTTTTTAAGGGCAGGGCTACAGTCCTTTAGGTGGGACTATCAGTCATTTAGATCTTGGCTATCAGTCTTTTAAGGCGGGTCTATCAGCTTTAAGGGCGGGGCTATCAGTCTTTTTAGGTGGAGCTATTAGTCCTTTGAGGCGGGACTATCAGTACTTTAGGGCGTGGTAATCAGTCCTTTAAGGTGGGACTATCAGTCATTTCAAGCAACAATATTAGTCCTTTAAGACAGGGATATCAGTCATTCAGTGTGGGCCGATAAGTCCATGGTGGATGTGCTCCATTTTCGCTCCACCTTCATTGATCCCTGTGGACAGTAATATCCTCCACAACTGTCTGCAAGGAGCATTTTGCCTAGGGCACCAAACAAGTCATAAAAGTCAAAAAATACAGAACTGGGATTGTGACACACACACACACACACACACACACACACACACACACACACACACACACACACACACACACACACACACACACAAAGTGTTTTAGAGCATTACATTCCTGAGTCCAATTCCCATTACAGACTATTCATTCATATTAATGAAATTTATAATTGTTTTTTAATCAGATCGAAGCTTCAGAAGTCACAACATTTTCCTTCAGGCGTCAAAACCAAAACAAACACAGCAAATAACCAAATAGAACAATTAAAACCTCATCAATGTGTCGCAGGTGCCTGACATAAACCCTCAGCATGTCTGTCTCTGTGAACGCAGAGTCATGGAGACTGAACTGAGGGGAAGATGCTGTGCTGATTATAACCTTTGTGCGCAGCCAATGGCGCATCGTCTGCTCTTTGTCTCGGATATAGAACAGGTTATCTGCTTCATTTCAACACACTCTCGCCCAGGAGGAGATTCACAAAGTCTCGCCTCCTAATTGAAAACAATCAGCGTTCTTTAGAGCGGGCCGGTTAGAGACAGGGGATCGAGTGGGCAATAATGAGCTTTATTATCAGCCGTGTGTGAGCCGCATCTGGCCTGAGACTCCCTCATTGATTTACTGTCACTTCTGTGTTAACTCCAGTAACCATTTGGGATCTTTATTAATTATACTGAAGCTAGGTATTTCTATTTAGACAAACGTGTCCATTACTGAGACACTCAGGATGATATATTTATTCAATTTTCTTAGTGTTGTTTATTCTTTTTCGCTGTATAATATTGTTTTACAAACATAAAGTGTAATATATTGTACAGTGCATAAAAAGCAGAAACAAGTACACTCCTCACAGCTATAAGTTTTAAGTTAACTCCTGAGGATTGTTTACAATATTTTGTTTGTCCATATACACTTAGCGGCCACTTTATTAGGTACACCTGTCCAACTGCCTGTTAACAAAAACTTCTAATCAGCCAATCACATTGCAGCAACTCAATGCATTTAAGGATGTAGACATAGGCAAGACGATCTGCTGCAGTTCAAACCGAGCATCAGAATGGAAAAGAAAGCTGATTTAAGTGACTTTGAACATGGCATGGCTAAGTATTTCAGAAACTGTTTTTCTACTGGGATTTTCACGCACAACCATCTGAGAATGGTCCGAAAAAGAGAAAATATCCAGAGAGCAGCAGTTCTGTGGGCGCAAATGCCTTGTTGATGCTAGAGGTCAGAGGAGAATGGCCAGACTGGTTCCAGATGATCGAAAAGCAACAGCAAATAAAACACTCGTTACAACTGAGGTCTGCAGAAGAGCATCTCGGAGCAGAAGACCACACCGGGTGCCACTCCTGTCAGCTAACAACAGGAAACTGAGGCTACAATTCACACAGGCTCACCAAAACTGGACAATAGAAGATTGGAGAAACGTTGCTGCTCTGATGAGTCTCCATTTCTGCTGCCACATTCGAATGTTAGCATTAGAATTTTTTATCAACAACATGATTTATAAACTTATAATCTTACATTCAGCTCCTCTGTCTCTTAGGTCAGGGGTTCCCAAACTTTTCAGCCTGCGAACCCCAAAATAACAATGCCAGTGATTCGCGACACACAACACTTCTGAGGTGGTTATTAAAACAGAAAGCTTTCCTGCAATGGCACACACACACCAATAGACCCAAATCTATTCTTCGTTGAATTTTTTTTAATGTATGTCAGTGCTGTAAATGTGCCAGAAAGTTTTGAGACACTATTGCTGTGTCTTTAATATAATGTAATTACCCCAGGGGTCGCAATCCAATATAACTAGTAACCATAAGCTACTATAGTACAGTAGTATATAGTAACTAAAAACGACTATTTTTTCTTTTCAGTTGGTTATGGATAAAATATGGTAATTCTTATGGTTTAATAAAAATAAATAGATTTTTGAAAATCATTAAGTGAACATCCCCCCCCCCCCCCCACCCACCCCTTTATTGTCCTGCGACCCCCACTTTGAGAACCACTGCCTTAGGTCGTCTAATACAATTTTACTTCCAATTCCTCGGTCACAACTTAAACTGAAAGAACATCGAGCCTTTGGAGTCGCTGCTCCATGTTTGTGGAACCAGCTGCCACTGGATTTCTCTCTATTTTTAAGTCCAGGCTTATTTTTATTTCTAATTATTAATTATTTTTTATTATATTGCCTTCCCTGGCTTTTAATCATTATTGTGCATTGTTGCTGTCATACTATTATTCTTCTTATTATTTTTATTGTTATTTTACGGTTTTAGAATGTGTTATGGTTTTGTTCATAACTTTAGTCAGTGGCAAACTGAAGTTAAGTGTGCTTTATAAATATACTTTAATTACCACTTACTTACTTGTAACAACAGTTCAAGCTGATGGTGGTGGTGTAATGGTGTGGGGGAGATTTTCTTGGCACACTTTGGGTTCATTAGTGCCAATTGAGCATCGTGTCAACACCACAGCCTACCTGAGTATTGACCCTGTCCATCCCTTTATGACTGCAGTGTACCAATCTTCTGATGGCTACTTCCAGCAGAATAACACACCATGTCATAAAGCACCAATCATCTCAGTCTGGTTTCTTTAACATGACAATGACTTCACTGTACTCAAATAGCCTCCACAGTAACCAGAGCTCAATCCAATAGAGCACCTTTGGGATGTGGTGAAACGGGAGATTCACATCATGGATGTGCAGCCGACAAATCTGCAGTAACTGCGTGATGCTATCATGTCAACATGGAGCAAAATCTCTGAGGAATCTCTGCCATGAAGGATTAAGGCAGTTCTAAAGGCAAAAGGGGGTCCAACCCGGTACTAGTAAGGTGTACCTAATAAAGTGGCCGGTGAGCGTACATTAATCTAACCAAAAAACTGAATATCACAGTATTATCCCAATTACTGAGTACATGAAATTGAATATGTTAGGGGAAACATTCTTTAATAAACAGGAAAAATCAATAGAAACATAGTAAATGTAGAATGTAAATGTATTTTATTTATATTCCTAAATATGTTAGGTGACTAAACTCATATTTTGATGGATGTAATTGTTTAGAACTTGTTCAAATACACCAAATATAATTGCATATTCACTGAAAATAGATAAAAACATTTATTTTTAAAAGGTGGTGTACTCATTTATGCTCTCATTATTCATTTTTATAAGTATTAATTAGTATAAATATATAAGTAATAACTATTAGATAAGATGTGATAAATATTCTCTATAAAAAGTCTCAGATCCGACTCTTTCAAAACACTGACTTTACTCTGTGTGTGTGTGTGTGTGTGGATTTAATAAAAAACGACCGAATAAAAAAGCCTTTCTCGAAATGCCCTCAAAATTACAGAGCCTGCAATCATAAATAAATGTAAATGCACGCAATCGAGTGAATTATTCATTAATGGCAATCGCAGCTATTATTGTTATGGTGATTATGTAATCTCTCAGGCTTTATGCAATAATTGCAGCTGGTGTCTGCTGTTTAAATGTCATTCGGCTGTTTGAACGCAGAGCTGCGATCTAAAATCGTATTCCTCTCCTGTCGAACCAAAGCCTCGGGGGCTCATTTGGTGAAATCACAAGCGCTTCTCTGATTTAACACACCTTCTCCTGAAGGGTGTCGTGTTTAAAATGGTAAGTTTTGTAGTCATTTGTGACACAGCCGTTGTTTTTCGCAGTTCCATCTGATGCAGAAATTGCACAATTAACCTTTAGGTTATGTGTTGTTTTGAATATTCATGCTGAATTACGACCTGCAGTTTATCTACTATCACGGACTGCATGCTGCAGCTCTGATCAAAGATGATTTGTGTGTCACAAAGTCCTATTATACCCCTGCTGAAAAATCCAGCTTAAACCAGGCTAGGCTGGTTGGCTGGTTTTAGCTGGTCAACCAGGCTGGTTTTAGAGGGGTTTTGGCCACTTCCAGGCTGGTTTCCAGCCATTTCCAGCCTGGTCTTAGCTGGTTAGGCTGGGAGATGACCAGCTAAAATCAGCTTGACCAGCCTAGCCAGGCTGGGAGCCCAGCCAAAACCAGCTATGTCCAACTTAAACCAGGCTGGATTTAGTTGGTCATTTTCCAGCCTGACCAGCTAAGACCTTATATATAAACTTCACTTAATGGATTGCGCTTAGAATATAAAATATAGCCCACAGTGTCAGGTTTTCTGTATTGTTTATTCTTGTTTTGTTGAAACGATCCTGATGTTCTGCATGAGCATGTGGCTTTCTTTCATTTAGACTCTTCTGTCTATTGTCTTGACCCACACCTTTTGCCACCTGTTATTCAGCTTTTGTGCACTCTTGTTTATTCTCCTTTTGTTTTCAATCCTGCACCATTTTGTCATTGTATCTCCCACATGTTTGGCGTTTCCATTCCAGTTTCTCACCCTTGTGTAATTACTGTTTTTAATCCCCGCAGGGTCGTTTTTCATTCATCCATTTTCCTTCAGCTTAGTTCCTTATTAATCAGGGGTCACCACAGCGGAATGAACCACAAACTATTCCAGCAGATGTTTTACGCAGATGATGGCTTTCCAGCCGCAACCCAGTACTGGGAATCAACCATAAACTCTGGCATTCACACACACACACACACACACACACACACACACACACACACACACACACACACACACACACTCATACACTATGCAGGGCTCGAAATTGCGACCATTTTGGTCGCATATGCGCCCGAAAATTAATCTATGCGACCTCATAATATATCTGGGCGCATTAGTGCGACTGCTGATAATGGTTGTAGTGCGACCTGTTTTGATTTTTTGTAAAAACGAGCTGAATCGCTCTTCCCTGCCGCTATATTGGTTCATATTAGCTGTCATTCCAACAAGGTATTCAGCTGTCAGATGACAGGGAAGGAGCTTTTATGACCACGGTAAATGCAAACGGCTGAAGAGTGAAAACTTAAAGCACACAGGTTTGCAAACCCCACCTAAAGTTGAGGTGCAGATGAGAGCGATCATGACACGTCACATGGTGAATAATGATCCGCCAGCTGAGATCAATCGAGTACGCGCTTCTTGGAGAAGGTGCCCGAATCTCCATGCGTTGCATTCACTGCGTGTTCAGCGCAAATGTCCGCTAAAAGTCAAATCTAATACTGTACATATCATCGCCAAAGAAGCTCGCCTTTACTAAGTTTACACTGAAACTGCGGCTCATAACAAAGACCAGTATTGCGCCGATGGTTAGCGCAAGAATCCTGCTCTGCCTGCTCATAAATTGGGTCGGCTGACTCGCCACCTTTCCACTATCACAGAAAAATGAAGATCATCTCAGACTGAACCTTTAAAATGACACAAACTGAAACCAAAACTTTTAAAGAGTGATAGAAGTGAGACTTTACTTACTTTCTTTTGTCTATTCTTTTTTGAGGTGTTTATTATTTTTAAAATGTATGTACTGATGACTGCTTTGCAGCTTTCATCATTGAATTGAATGATTTATTATAATCTTTTTTTTGTTTTGTAGCAGAAATATTATTTATTAAATTGACATGCATATATAAACAGCAGTACAAATAAATATTTCTTACTGCAATGCTTCATTTTTGTTTGATGCAAACTATACAATTATTTTTCATAAAGTAACAGACTTTTTATAGCAGATAACCTACATTCATGCACATTCAAGGCAGTATCATAATGAGAAATGGAATTCATTGTTACTATTATTGTCATTTTCATCATCATTAATATTCTATAGCCTAATTATTAGACATTCGTTTGGGAATTATTGCACACAAATATCAATGTCTTCGCAGCATTAGTTAGATAGTTGTTTCTGGTTTTTGTCAGTCCTATTAATGTTGTTTTAAAATACAATAAATCCCTTAAAAAACAATTTGCAGCGGTGCTCATTCATTTTTGGTGGGTGCTCTTAAATTTTTTTTGATGCTCCTAAAATTTTTTTGGTGCTCCTAAATATTTTAAGTTGGGAGCACCAGTGCTACCAAGTAAAAAAGTTAATTTCGAGCCCTGCTATGGCCAATTTAGTTAATCGAATTCCCCTCTAGCACATGTCTTTGGACTGTAGGAGAAGTGGTAACACTTTACAATAGGGTTCATTAGTTAATGCATTTACTAACATGAACTAATCATGAACAACACATGAACAACATTTATTAATCATAATTGAACATTTACTAATGCATTATTAAGTCCAAGTCCATGCTTAGTTAATGCACCATCAGTTAACATGAACTAACAATGAACAACTGTATTTTCATTAACTAACATTTATTAACTTTAACAAATACAGTAGTAAATGCATTGTTCATTGTTTGTTCATGTTGGTAAATGCATTATTTAACATTAACTAATAAACCTTATTGTAAAGTGTGACCGGAGAAGCTAGAGCACTCAGAGGAAACCCACACCAACATGTGGAGAGCATGCAAACTCCACTCAGAAATGCCAACTGGCCTAGCCAGGACTCAAACCAGCGACTTTCTAGCTGCGAGGTGACATTGCTAACCACTGAGCCACCGAGTGACTATGGTAACAGACAGAACTAATGTGTAGTCTGATCATAGCATTAGCCAGATGAGGGACTGTCGGGGGCTGAACTGAACAGATTTATTCTCAGTAGCTGTTTGTATTTGGGCTGTGTTGAAGTCTCACTCGGGCTTGAGGAAATCAGATGGGTTTAACGCAGCAGGATTCTGCTCTTAATTACATTCTCACCCATTGATAAACCGTCCTGGGTTATTCATCATCTGCCAGTGCGCGTTCATGCTCAGTAGCTCTTACTGCAAAAACAGAGCA
The DNA here is from genome assembly GCF_052040795.2 of Danio rerio. NCBI lineage: Eukaryota > Metazoa > Chordata > Actinopteri > Cypriniformes > Danionidae > Danio > Danio rerio. The sequence continues at coordinate 59,118,320 of NC_141028.1, read as the reverse complement.
CTTTAAGGAATCATCAAGAAGCGTCAGTGGATGCTGGAAATCTGCGAGACAGATGGAGAGAAGGAGGACGAGCGAGGGCTGCTTTAATTATCAGCTTTCTGCTCAAATTGTCAGACAGTTTACCGGGATTTTATAGCGGGGGAAATACGTATTGAACAGGTCATGTTGTTTTTCCTGTGAATAATATTTCTAAAGGAGCTGTTGACATGGAAATGAAGCATGTAAAAGTAAAAACCCAAACAATACAAACATAAAAATATGAACGATGAGTTATGTGTACTAACAATGGAATGGCACAAGGAGAAAGTGCTGAACTACTCAAATTTATTAAATTTTTTCTATAAAAGGATCTTTTTTGGTGATGGCGGCTTAAAGACACCTCTGATACGGAGACTGAAGTCACATGCATTGCTCAGGTGTGAGTTTTCTCAACGGAGGCTCATTCTGAAAACGTAGCCCTACGGACATTTCTGGAGACCGTGATTTACATGGCCGGACATACGTACGGTGCATTTCGTTTTTTCAAGCGAACGTTATGGGGCTGTGTGACGCCACTCCTCTTTGCACTTGCCGGCTGACGGCTCACCTCTTCCATGTGGAGGGCTGCAACCGGGTTGTCCGGTTAGCTTGTCGTGTTACGTCGGCGGAGCGGAGGCCTGGAGGAGGAGCTGGCCGCGGTGATGACTGGGTTCGAGTCCAGGGAAGAGCGGTTTCAGAAATTAAGACTAAAAACAGAATCCAAAGAACAAAGCGAACGAGTTTGTAACGGGGCGAGAATGAAGTGAAATCTGGGGTCAAAATCGGACGAGGGATTTTCTTTTTCTAGACGGCTTTTGTAAATTGTCGCTTGGATTTAGGGAAGAAGGAGGAGGAGGAGGAGGGTGGCTTGGGCGGTCAATAGTTCAGTCAAGCGTTCAGTCATTCCGTCGGACAGACGGTCGCTCGACAGCGGCCTCTGGCGGCTTTAACGCGCGACTGGTGCGCGCTTGCAAGAACCATTTGAGATGCAAAAAAAGTGCACACAGCGGCATCTCGTGGATTAGCAAAAACAAAAACTGCACAAATACGGACCTCCCATGACGTATTTTACAGTCTCCAGAAACGTCCGTGGGGCTACGTTTCCAGAATGAGCTTGGATTGAGTTTTTCACAGACTTCAGCAGAGTGTCAAAATCTTGATATTTCTGTGGGTCTTTTCCAGGACTGGGTTGCGGCTGGGAGGGCGTCCGCTGCATAAAACATATGCTGAAATAGTTGGTGGTTCATGACTCCTGATAAATAACCCTGCAGTCACAGGACGTCAACATGACGTTATATTGACGTTGTACCCCAACGTACCCCAATGTCGTGGGGCTGTTGGATTTTGTTTGGAAATGAAAAGTGGCTTGACGTCAGAGCCCATTGTCGAGCCAACGTCAATGTCCAACGTCCAATCAACTTAAAATCAACCAAATATCAACGTCTAATCACGTTACACCTTGACGTTGTGTGGACGTTACCACTATGATGTCTATCAGACGTTGGATTTTGGTCACTATCCATTTATTCATTATGTTTTCGGCTTAGTCCCTTTATTAATCAGAGGTCGCCACAGCAGAAAGAACCGCCAACTTATCCAGCATATGTTTTACACAGCGGATGCCTTTCCAGCCACAACCCGACACTGGGAAACACCCACACACTCTTGCGTTCACACATACACTACAGCCATTTTAGTTTATTCAATTTACCTATACCGCATGTTAATTCACCTATACCGCATGAAACCGGAGCACCCGGAGAAAACCCATGCGAACATGGGGAGAACATGCAAACTCCCCACAGAAATGCCAAGCCAGGCCTTGAACCAGCAACCTTCTTGCTGTGAGGCGATCGTGCTAACCAGTGCACCACCGTGCTGCCTGGTCACTATTCAACACAACCTAAAAATCAACCAAATAGCAACGTAATCGGACATCGTAATTGGACGTCAAATTAACGTTGTCCTTTGACGCTGGCTAGACATTGAATTTTGGTCGCCTGACGTAATGACCTAAATCTAACCTAATGATAACGATAACGTCTTCTCATGTTGAATGCCTGCTGGGAAGGGACTAGGCTGAAGGAAAATTAACGAATGAATGAATGAATGAACGAATGAACAAACGAACGAACGAACAAACAAACGAACGTACGAACGAGCAAACTAACTAACTAACTAACTAACTAACGAACAAATCACCCTTTTTCCACCCTTTAGATTGTTTTGCTTGGCTATAAAAAATAAAAAAACACTGTTGTCCAATAACTTGCCTAATTAACTTAACTTGCCTAGTTAACCTAATAACCTAGATTAGCCTTTAGGTTGGACCTTGAGCCGAATACTAGCGAAAAACAACTAGTAAAACATTATGTGCTGTCATCATGACAAGGACAAAATATATCAGTAATTAGAAATTAAAACTATTAAGCATTAAAAAAAAACTTCTCTCCTAGTAGTAACACTTTGCAAATCATTTTAAAAAGGTTTGATAATTCTGACTTCAACTCTATATATACTCATCAGACGTTCACTGTTGCTGCATTAAAAATGCATGATGCAGGCTGCGATCAGGATTAAAATGTATGAGGCATTTGTTGCCGGGGTGACGTCTTCTTCTTTTTTGGCGGGTGTTAGGTAGTTTGTCCAAAAAAAGAGATTTAGCATGTTTCATACTTCACTGTTAGTGTGGTGTTGTATGTGCTGAATGCAAAGAGGGAGATGAAGAGAATGCACTCGAGTTATGAAACCAAAAGCAGAACAAAAGGAAACCCGAAAGAAGAGAGCAAGAGCCTCAGTCTGTCAGCGCTCCTCCATTTCTCTAAAAGGGTATTTTTGTGAACACTGAGATAAGCAGTCTGCTTTGCTTTTAATGGAGATCACTTGAAAAGCTCTGTGTTTTGTTGTAGTTTATAACAGTGTACTGCTTGTTTCTCTCTTGTTTTCTTGCGCCTATTTTAACACAGCTGTGGACTCCCAAAAATAAATTTTTTTTGTACATTTAAAAAATTATGTTTGCTGTTTCTTCAAACTGTTTATAATAAATGAGCTGAAACAACACAATTCTTTAGTTTTTTTGCCGGGCAACTTAATTTTCCGAAGCCAGATCAGTCTCAAAAATAATACATTTACAATTCACAATTCACGTTTACAAAATTTCATTTGTAAATTCAAAATGCAATTTGTAAATGTGCAAATCCAATTCATAAATCCAAAACGCAATTCTTAAACATGCAAATCAATTTCATAAATTCTAAACATAATTCATAAATATGCTAATTAATGTCATTAATTCAACACACAATTCATAAATATGCAGATATAATTCGTAAATTCAAAACACCATTCATAAATATGCAAATCCAATTCGAAAATTTAACACACAATTAATAAATATGCAAATCCAATTAATAAATTCTAGACAAAATTCATAATTGCTCAAATCCAATTCATAAATATGCAAATCCACTTCATAAATTTAAAACACAACTCATAAATATTATAATCTAATTCATAAATTCAAAACACAATTCAATAATTTAAAACACACTTCATAAATATGCAAATCCAATTAACAAATTCAAAACACAACTCATAAATAAGCTAATAAAATTCATAAATTCAAAACACAACTCATAAATATGCTAATCCAATTCATATATTCAAAACACAACTCATAAATATGCTAATCCAATTCATAAATTAAAAACACAACTCATAAATATGCAAATCCAATTAATAAATTCAAAACACAACTCATAAATATGCTAGTCCAATTCATAAATTCAAAACACAACTCATAAATATGCTAATCCAATTCATAAATTAAAAACGCAACTCATAAATATGCTAATCCAATTCATAAATTAAAAACACAACTCATAAATATGCAAATCCAATTTGGAAATTCAAAACACAACTCATAAATATGCTAATCCAATTCATAAATTCAAAACACAACTCATAAATATGCAAATCCAATTAATAAATTCAAAACACAACTCATAAATATGCTAGTCCAATTCATAAATTCAAAACACAACTCATAAATATGCTAATCCAATTCTTAAATTAAAAACACAACTCATAAATATGCAAATCCAATTTGGAAATTCAAAACACAACTCATAAATATGCAAATTCAATTAATAAATTCAAAACACAACTCATAAATATGCTAATCCAATTCATAAATTCAAAACACAACTCATAAATATGCAAATCCAATTTGGAAATTCAAAACACAACTCATAAATATGCTAATCCAATTCATAAATTCAAAACACAACTCATAAATATGCAAATCCAATTCATAAATAAAAAAAGTTCATAAATATGCAAATCCAATTAATAAGTTCAAAACACAACCCAGAAATATGCAAATCCAATTCATAAATTCAAAACACAATTTATAAATATGCAAATCCAACTAATTTGGGAAAATATTTATGATTTTTACTTGTGAATTCAGAAACAGTTTTGAATTTATAAATTTTGTGCACAAAACGTGCTGTATCATAAAGGGATTGTGAAATTACTTTTCAACATCTTATCCAGCATATTTTTCACGCAGCGGATGCCCTTCCAGCTGCAACCCATCACTGGGAAACACCCATACATTTTCATTTACACACATCCACAAATTACACACATTACAAAGTCTATAACAAGGAGAACCACAATATCACTATTAAATTTGCCGTTTTAAAAGGTCACAAAAAATAAGTCTATTTTAAAGAGAGTTAGTTATGACATCTAAAACATTTGAAAGCACATACCAGGCCTAGATACACATGATGCAACCGAGTAGCGACAATTTCACATTGTTATATATATATATATATGTGTGTGTGTGTGTCTTAAAACTTTTAGAGGTATCGAAAGACATTTATTTATTGATCTGTTTTCTGTTCTTTTATCCACAGGTTTCACAGATCTCCACTTCTGTGTGATGCAAGAAAGCAAGATGAGACGACCTGGGAACTAAAAAGAAAATTGTTGTTGGGAAGAAGCACAATCTTACGGCCGGACAGTTCCAATTTCCTTTCCTCCCGGGAGATTATAAGCCTACAAGAGATACTACAACATGGAGCGCTCTCATCTAAACAACAGCTCCTGGTTATTAGAGGATCCGACCTGTCCAGCGTCTCTCAGCAGCACCACGTTTCTCATCGTAGCATACAGCACAATGCTGGCAGTGGGTCTGGTAGGCAACACATGCCTAGTGGTCGTCATAACCAGACAGAAAGAGATGCGTAACGTAACCAACATCTTCATCGTCAACCTCTCATGCTCCGACATCCTCGTTTGCTTAGTGTGCTTGCCAGTCACTATAATCTACACTCTAATGGATCGCTGGATTTTGGGCGAAGCGTTATGCAAAGTGACACCGTTCGTTCAGTGCATGTCGGTCACCGTCTCCATTTTCTCAATGGTTCTCATTGCATTGGAAAGACACCAGCTTATTATTCATCCCACCGGATGGAAACCTGTCGTGAGACACTCATACCTGGCCGTAGCAGTAATCTGGATCATCGCCTGCTTCATCTCGCTGCCATTCCTATCATTCAACATCCTCACAAACTCGCCTTTTCACAACCTAAGTCTCCCTTTTAATCCCTTCAGCGATCATTTTATTTGCATCGAGCAATGGCCGTCTGAGGGGAATCGGTTGACTTATACTACGACTCTACTGCTGTGTCAATATTGCCTACCATTGGCGCTTATATTGGTGTGTTATTTCCGCATTTTCCTACGCCTCAGTCGACGTAAAGATATGGTTGAAAGGGCTCGCGGAGGACGACAGAAGAAAGCCAAAGGCTCAAAGCGAGTGAACGCCATGCTGGCCTCCATTGTAGCCGCGTTCGCTTTGTGTTGGCTCCCGCTCAATGTTTTCAACACCATTTTCGACTGGAACCACGAAGCGATTCCCGTTTGCCAGCACGACGCTATTTTCTCAGCTTGCCACCTCACTGCTATGGCCTCGACATGCGTCAATCCGGTCATCTACGGATTCCTGAACAACAACTTCCAGAAGGAGCTGAAGTCGCTGCTTTCTAGATGCCGCTGCTGGGGGCCGGCAGAGAGTTACGAGAGTTTCCCTTTGTCTACAGTCAGTACGGGCATCACTAAAGGCTCCATCTTGAGCAACGGCTCGGCTAGCACCTACCAGCCACACAAGAAAAACAGTTTGGAACAGAAAGAGAGCATTTAAAGTACTTTTTTGACTTAATATGGGACGTTTCAAGCTCTACTAGATGTCCACTTGTCTTCTTTAACTCAGAATGCTACAAAACAATATGGTTCCTACTTGAGTTTTTGTCTCGTTTCTTGTCCAAATATCTAAAAATTCCCTTAAAAACAGTAGTTGTAACAAGTATTATTTATGCTATCTATTAAATTACCCAAGAAATAGTATTTTTTAATGCCCACCCCAACCCTAAACCCGACCGTCACAGTATCGTAAAATATTATTTATTGTTATACAGTGTGATAAAAAACACTGCTATATTGACTTCCGGCCGGCCGCGCATCCAATCTAGACTTTACCAAGAGTTAATACAACCTAGCAGACTCCTCCTTAGAGGAGGCGTGGTTATGTTAGCCCCACCCATTATCTAAGACAGCTGCAATCTAAAAATTTAAAGTCTGCAAGAACCAGAAGCTGCGATCGTTTTTTTTGTGCGTATTGGGACGCAGTTACTAGAAAAACAAAATATTAACTGGGAAAACAGTGGGCGTGGCTTGTTTTTTCTACTGCGAGCTGATTGGATGTAGTAAAGTAGGCGTTTCATTTTGAAAAATTGGGAAAAGGATTTTGGGTAGAGTTATGGTTGTTGCTAGATCAGATACGGTTGTGACTGGAAGTTAACGAGAATTATTTATATAATTTCCCATTTATTGTATTTTATTAATGTCGATCGCCACCCCAACCATCACAGTAACATAAAAACAGTAGTTGTACCAAGTATTATTTATGCTATCTATTAAATTACCCGATAAATAGTATTTTTTAATGGCCACCCCAACCGTTGCAGTATCGTAAAATATTATTTATTGTTATACAGTCATAAGAAACACTGCTATATTGACTTCTGGCCGGCCGCGCATCCAATCTAGACTTTACCAAGAGTTAATACAACCTAGCAGACTCCTCCTTAGAGGAGGCGTGGTTATGTTAGCCACGGCCAAAACCTCATACAGACGTAATCTGAGAATTTAAAATTCGCATGAACCATAAGCTGCAACCTTTTTTTTGTTGTTGTTTGAATTGTGACGAAGTTCCTAGAGCAACAGAATATTAAATGAGAAACCAGTGGGCGTGGCTAGTTTTTTTTCTACTGCGAGCTGATTGGACGTAGGTATTTCATTTGGAAAGATTGGGAAAAGGGATTGGGGAGAGTTATGGCTGTTGCTAGACCAGATACGATTGTGGCCAGAAGTTAACAAGAACTTTCCCCTTGTATTTTATTAATATCTACCCCCACCCCAACCGTCACAGTAACGTAAAAACAGTAGTTGTACTGAGTATTAGTTATGCCATCTATTAAATTACCCAATAAATTGTATTTTTTAATGCCCACCCCAACCCTAAACCCAACCGTCATGGTATCGTAAAATATTATTTATTGTTATAGTGTCATAAAAAACACTGCTATATTGACTTCCGGCCGGCCGCGCATCCAATCTAGACGTTACCATGAGTTAATACAACCTAGCAGACTCCTCCTCTTCACTACTTACTGTCAAAACTGACAGTTAGAGGAGGCGTGGTTAAGTATGTTAGCCACGCCCAAAACCTCATACAGCCAGAATCTAAGGATTTAAAATTTGCATGAACCCGAAGCTGTGACTTTTTTTTTTCATATTGTGACTCAATTCCTAGAGAAACAGTATATTAAATGAGAAAACAGTGGGCGTGGCTTGTTTTTTTCTACTGCAAGCTGATTGGATGTAGTAAAGTAGGCGTTTCATTTGGAACGATTGGGAAAAGAATTTGGGGAAAGTTATTGCAGCCTAACAGACTCCTCCACCTCACTACTTCTGTTATTGTCAAAACTGACTGCTGGAGGGGTGTGGTTAAGTATGTTAGCCCCGCCCAATACCTCAGACAGACGCAGTCTAAGAAATCAAAGTCCGCATAAACCAGAAGCTGCGACCATTTTTTATTGCATATTGTAACGCAGTTACTAGAAAAACTGAATATTAAATGAGAAAACAGTGGGTGTGGCTTGCTTTTTTCCACTGTGAGCTTGGATGTAGAAAACTAGGCATTTCATTTGGAAAGATCTGGAAAAGGGTTTTTAGAAAGGTTTTATTACAACCTAACTGACTCCATCTCCTCCCTTCTTCTGTTTGTTATTGTCAAAACTGACTAATGGAGGGGCGTGGTTAAGTAAGTTAGCCACGCCCAATACCTCGGACAGATGTAATCTGAAAATTTTACTGAAAACAATCAGGATGTGCCTTTTCGGATTTTAGTTTTAGATGACAAGGGAAAAGAATTGTTTTTTGTCTTAATAACATGCACACATAATTTGTTTATGATGAAACTAGCAATGTGATTGAACAAAAATCACTATGGTTAGTTTTGATTTTATGCGTGCTAAATCAAGACCCAATATTGTTTTGATGTCAGAAATAATGAGTTAAAATTAAGTGAGTTCTTCCTTAAAAGAAGATGAATTGTGTGCTAGTGAGGTTGGTAAATTTAAAAACTGAAAAGAAGATTATTTTACTTAGCCCAGGCAGGTTATTCACCCTGTTTTAAGGAAAAGCTTACATAATTTTGACCAAAAATTAAATAGAAATTTCTTGTCTACAAAATGCTTCTTGATTTTGAATATTTGGACTTGAAAGAAGACAAAAACTCCAAGGAGGAAATGCATTTTGCAGCCAAAATGGACTGAAACTGATTAAGGAAAGATTTATTCTGTCTGGGCTCTCCAGAGGACGACTCTGTAAATTGCGTTGATGTTTTATCCACCGCTGGAATGACTACGGCCAATTAAATGATGCCGGACTTGTGGTCATTATATGGTGAGTCCTTAATGGCACAGAAAGCCTTTTTGCCAATTTAGAGCAAGGTTTTTTCTTTGAGAGACGGCATAATGAAATGCTGAAGGACTTTTTGTTCATTGTCTTTGTCCAGTGTGTGTCTTACTAACTGCAAAGAAATGGACTATTTTGGGAAAACTGATAAAATAAATGTATTCCGTCATAATTTACTCACCTTCATGCTGTTCCAGTACTGTTTAACTCTTTGTTTTCTGTATAAACAGATTCGGTTATTGACACAGAATGTTTTTTTTTCTATTCCAATTCCCTTCTTTTCTGTAGTTTTTCAATGTAAATGCGTTTGACAGAGCCTGTTAGCTTGCAAAAAATATATTCTTACATAAATATTGTCTTGTTTATAGTACAAATATCTAAAAATTCTTAAAACAAGAAGCATTTTCTAAAGTACAAAATATTGTCTTGTTTTCAGAAATAATGAGTCAAAATGAAGTGAGTTCTTCCTTAAAACAGGCAAACTTGTCTGACAATATGGTAAGACGACATTGTCAGATAAGAAAACTAGATAGTTTTGGTTGCCTCATTTGCAGATAATTTTGCTTGTTTTAAGGAAAATCTCACTTTATTTTGACTCATTATTTTTTTTAAACACAACAAAATATTTAACTTATATATAAAATGCTTTATAATTTAAGATTTTTTTAGATATTTGGATTATAAACAAAACAAAAAAGATGAAGAAAAAAGCAGTGTATGGCTTTGAAACACATTAAATATAGCACATGACTCTACTTTTATAGTACTTTGTCTATTTTGAACTATCCATCAACTCGTTCTAAATACGTACCCCTGTATACATTTCGGGAGAGCGCCAAATACATGCCCGATTTTTGTTTTTGCCACTGTGTACACTTTTTCAAATCTTAAATTTCTCTCACGAGTGCCATTCGCACCTGCTGTTTTCGCACAAATCTACCAGAGGCCGCTATTGTCTAACTTACTGACCGACTGACCAATCCCCCCACCCACCTCCTTCACAAAACCCAACCGATAGTGTTTTCAAAAGTAATCCAGCCTGATTTACCACATTTTCAGATTTTTCCACATTCTTACACTGTTATTCGCTTGTTTGTATTATTTTTTTAAATTTTGCTTGCATTCTGGAACTGTTCTTAACCAGACTCGAACCCCATCATCATGATTAACTCAGATTTGCATCTCAAATCCGCCAACGTTGGCGGCAAGCCACTGGACAACTGGCAGCAGACAACCGGTAAGCGATCAGCTGGTAGCCCGAAAAGGAACGCCATCATACCGACCTGTAGCATTCGTTTAAAAGAAGAAATGCAGCCATAAGTAGCTCTGGCTACATAATTCGCGCTCTCCAGAAATGTATACGTGGGCACATTTTCAGAATGAGCCTATGTAGATTTTTAAGTCAAAGTGGATATCCTAAGAAAATCCCTAAAAAAGACCAACAATGCAATTCTCTTGTGTTTCACAGCGGAAATACAGTCATAATAATCTGGAACGGCATAAAGATGAGTAAATGATTGGGAAAACATTCTAGAACTAGCAATACGTGTATAGCATGTACATTTAAAACATGTATTATAGCTATTTCTTATACAGTAGTTACAATGCAGCATCAGCACATTCATTTATATATAAATATATATAAAGCACATTCTGTCTTTGATTAGAGATAGAAGATCTGCCGTTTCTGTCTGATTGATGCTCCAATTTGCATATTTTGTTGCTTTGTAATGTCATTAATTTCATTATTAATACAATGTTTTCATTTCTAAGTGTATAACACAGTATAAAAATGCTTTTCTTATGAGTTTGTCTCGTTTCTATAATCCAAATATTTAAAAAAAAAATCATAAATCAAAAAGCATTTTCTAGCTAAAGCTAAAAATATTGCTTTGTTTTTAATAATAAGTCAAAATTAAGTTAGTATTTCGTTAAAACAAGTTATTTCTTAAACAACAAGTTATTCAATTTATTAATACTCTTTGGCTTAGTCCCTTTATTTATCAGGGGAATGATCTGCCAACTTTATTGTACTGGGAAACACCCTTACACACTCATAAACTACGACCAATTTAGTCAGTAGTATCTGGATGCAGCCTTTGTGATGCAAGCTGAGATTGCATCACTCAACGATGCAACGTCAGACACAATGCACTCAAATGGAGCGAGTGATGTCACTGAGGGGGAGGGTTAGGGGTGGGGTTAGGTAAGCCCATTAAAAAGCATTGGATGCAGCTCAGATTGCACTGCACCAGGTCTGCATCCAGACTCCTCTCAATAGTTCATCCAATTCACCTGTAGCGCATGTGTTTGGACTGTGGGGGAAACCAGAGCACCCGGAGGAAACCCACACCGAGATGCATGCAAACTCAGAAATGCCAACTGGCCCGGCCGGGACTCGAACCATTGATCTTCTTACTGTGAGGTGACATTGCTAACCACTGAGCTACTGAGTCAAATAATTTAAAATCTTATTTCAAATAGAAAAACTAAATAGTTTTACTTGATTTAAGGGGAAAATCTCTCGTAATTGTGATTAATAACTTCTGAAAACAAGCTTTACATTTTTTACTTGTGTGGAAAATGCTTCTTGATTTAATTAATCTTAGATTTTGGAATAGAAACAAGCACAAAAACTAAATAAGAAAAGCATTTTGTTTTTGCAGTGTAGACTCAGTGCCTCATTTGCTTATTCACCAAACAAAAAGCATGCTGTGAGTAGTATCTGTAAATAAATAAACAGTGTATCCATATTATGTGGCCAAAACATTATGATGTCACTAGTTATTAGAACAATAACACTTTGAAACAGTCTGCAAAAGTCTTGTCACATGTATAAAACCATCAAGTTGTCTTGATAGCTCTTGCAAAACAATGAAAATTGTCATTGTTTACTGTTGTTGAACACATCCTGAAGTTATTTTGAAACATTTGGTTTGCCGTTGACTTTTATTCATTTATTCAGTCATTCATTTTCTTTCGGTGCAGTTTCTTCATTTATCAGGGTACACCACAGTGGGATGAACCGCCAACTACTCCAGCATATGCTTTAAGCAGCGAAAGTCCTTCCAGCCGCAACCCAGTACTGGGAAACACCCATACACACTCATTCACACACATACACTGGCTAATTTAGTTTACTAAATTCACCTATATATGCCGCATGTGTTTGGAAACCGGAGCACTCGGAGGAAACCCACGCCAACACGGGGAGAACATGCAAACTCCACTCAGAAATGCCAGCTGAGCCAGCTGGGACTCGAACCAGCGACGTTCTTGCTGTGAGGCCACAGTGCGAACCACCGTGCCGCCCCATTGACTTTTATTGTATTTGTTTTTGTTACTGTGGACATCAGGGGTTTAACATTCTTCAAAATATCTTCTTTTGTGTTCATTGGGGGAAAAAAGACAATTATAAAGGTTTAAAACCTCTTGACAGTGAATAAATACACTGTAAAAAATGCTGAGTTGCACAAAAGTCCTTCATGTTGTCCCGACATAAATCAATTAAGTTAACTTAATCATTTTAACAAATTGAAGTCGATTAAACATAAAACAATTAAATTGTCTAAAAAAACCCAATAATTGTGTTATTTCGGCTCATTTTAAATGAGTAGTTTGAACAAGCAGCTACATTTTTTTTTCGAGTGCTTGACAAATAATAAATGCACTCAATCAATATGAGTTTGTTCATTCAAATGTGAAAAGTGGAATTAAGTGTAAGAACATTAAAGAGTTGCAATGAAGTTAAAAGTTCTCACAAGAGATGCATTTGATTGCATGCTAATAACAGGCAGAACTAATGCAAGTGAAAGCCACAAGATTGCAGGTCCATATCAAGAGCAACGTTTAGACCTCATTGATAGTAATAATCAGTTGTTTATTTCCTCTCTGTTCAGTTCCGTCACAGTTCAGTCCCCAGAGAAAGTTACTTTTAAAAGTAAAGTATTACAATCTCCCATTACTTCTTTAAACATATATATTGTCTCGTTTTTAAAAATTCACTCATTCATTTTCCTTCGCCTTAGTTTCTTTATTCATCAGGGGTTGCCACAGCAGAATGAACTATTCCAGCATATGTTTTACACAGCAAATGCCCCTTCAGGTGCAACCCAATGCTGGGAAACACCCATACAAACTGTAGGCCTCGAACCAGTGACCTTCTTGCTGTGAGAAGACAGTGCTTACCACTGAGCCACCGTGTTTTTTCAGAAATAAAAAGTGAAAATTAAGTGAGGTTTTGATTAACAAGCTAAGTAATCTGCAAATGGGATTAGCAAAATATTCTTATACCTCAAAGCACAAACAAGACTATTTTACTTAGTCCACTGGCTGATTATTGTGCTTGTTTTAAGGGAAAAACTCACCCAATTTTGACTTTATTAATTTTCATTATTTCTGAAAACAAGACAATATTATCTGATTGTCAAAAATGCTTTTTGTTTAAAATATGTAAGATATTCGGAAAAGAAACAAGACAGAAATGCTGGTTCCACACAATTGAGTTGTGTTTGGACAATATTAAAGAATTAAGTTAACTTATGAGTTTTGGCAAATTTAAGTGGATTGAACATAACACGGAGTTTCTGCAAAAATAACTCAAGAATTGTGATTTTCAGCTCATTTTAAATAAATCGTTTGAACACAGAGCAATTGTCTTTTTTTGTTTTTATAAATATTAAGTAATGAATACTGTAAATTAGGCATGGGCCGGTATAAGATTCTGACGGTATGATAACCTTGAACAAAAACATCACGGTTTCGCGGTGTTGTGATTGCTGCTCTCTCTCTCTATCTCTATATATATTTATATATTCTTTTTAAATGTCTGGGTAAAAAAAAAAAAAAAAAAAAAACTTGTTTCCCTTTTGAACACAAAATATGATATTTTGAGAAACATTTAAACTATTTTAGGACAGTAAACGTGTCAGGCCAAATGGATTATTCACGTCTGCTGTCTTCATTTGTTTTTTAAAAAGGCATCTTTTCTGCTGGAAATATTGTTGCCCTAAAAAACTAAACAAAAAAATAAATAAATAAAAATAAATAAATAAATAAATAAAATCATACTTAGTCATTAGGTTTTCTTAGTTTGGCATTTAACAAATTGCAAAACAAAACACCCGACTGTTAAGTCCACATAATTATAAATGAAACAAATGAGTCAAAATAAGTTAAAACAAGCAAAATAATCCAAACCCAATCCAATTTGTCAATGAGGTAAACAAAATTATCTTGTTTCAAAGCCAAAACAAGACTATTTTACTTAGTCTACTAGCTTATTATTGTGCTTGTTTTAAATAACTCACTTAATTTTAACTCATTTCTGAAAACAAGACAATAAGTGGTCACACTTTACAATAAGGTTCACTAGTTAATGTTAACTAATGCATTTACTAACATGAACAAACAATGAACAATATATCTACTACTGTATTTGTTCATATTAGTTAACATTAGTTAATGAAAATACAGTTGTTCATTGTTGATTCATGTTAACTCACGTTGCATTAACTACTGCTATCAAGCATGGACTTGGATGTTGATAATGCATTAGTAAATGTTCAATTATGATTAATAAATGTTGTACATCTGTTGTTCATGATTAGTTCATGTTAGTAAATGCATTAACTAATGAACCTTATTGTAAAGTGTTACCATATAAGTTTTGATTTTCTAGAAAATGCTTCTTGATTTTAAAATGTAAGATATTTGGACAAGAAACAAGACAGGAAAAGAAAAATGCTGGTTCCTTTTAAAAGTAATGCATCTCTTATTACTTCTTTAAAAGTATATTGTCTTGATTTCAGAAATAAAAAGTCAAAATAAAATGTTTTTTCCTTAAAACGCAATAATCTGATAATGGGGTGAGCAAAGTAAAAAAACTAGATTTTACTTATTTTTGAAAACAAAACTACATTTAATGTTTGTTTAGAAAATGCATCTTGATTTGAAAAATCTGAGATCAGTGGTGCCGCTGGCTGATACGGGCGCTATGACAGGCGTCACGGATGAAAGTAAAGTCCTGGGGTGGTGGGAAGGGCAGACATGGGTGTTTGTGGGTCATAGACGAAAGTGAAAAGCGGAGTGTTGCGGACAAAGTTGAAGGAGGAAAATTCGGTTAGGCCCCTTAATAATAACTCTAGGTGCCCCAAAATTGCGTGGGCCCTTAAAAATCCACACGTTTGATTTGTGTTAGGGCAACATTAAGGAATTAACTTAACATATTAGTTTTGGCAAATTTAAATGGGTTGAACCCTCTCTAAATTTGAGAATTGTGTTGTTTCAGCTCGTTGAAAGTAGTTTGAACAAACAACAAATGTCATTTAAATATCGACTTTTGTGAATTTTATTGTTTCCATTACATTAAATTAGTCATTTTGTGAAGAAGTTTTTAGATCCCACACTGGGAAAAAAAATTATTAAAAATGATTCCTTGGTTTTACTAAATTTTTTAAGTTAACTGGTAGTAAACCATTCATTTTTATTGAATTTAAACAAACAAATTAAGTGGAAAATTACTACATTTAATTTGTTTGTTTAAATTGAATACATTTAAATTGTTTGCAACACTTTAACAGGCATGACTGTTTTCAGTGCACCGCCCACCTCTTATTACCCCATACCGAGAGTGAGACACACACACTGCTCTTATCATTTGATTGATCATCAAATCTGATAGCACATTGACCACTTTTGACACATATAGCTGTCTCAAATGTTTTCAGAACCTGACTGTGGGAAGATATTAGCTTGTAGCTTCCAAAAACATGGTTGTATTATACTTTCTGAAGAGTCGAAAGCATTATTACCACCCAAAAACACTTTTTTCAAAAACAAAAAGTTATTAAAAAGTGATTTATAATGTAATACGGTGTATTTCTTGCTCTGTACCATCTCCTTCTCACTGTATAATTACATAGAGGGTTATTGACAGGGTAGCCGGCAAGCTACACTTTTGGAAAATTGCTTTGAGCTATTTATGTGAATCAATATTTGTATTTTCTTTCTCATTTTCAGTGTTATTTTGTTGGCCACGACGAGTGCTGTGTGCCTGAGGTCGGCTGCTTAACATGAAGCTGATATCTGGACTGCTTGCAATAAAGCATTTACAATAGACCATAAATACACAGTCACACGCCAAATTTCCATTCATGAGGCTGAATTATAGAGTATAATAATAATAGTGCTGTTTACAAATCCACTGAAGTGTTCAAAAATCACATTGAAGCTCCTTAATTATAAATATATGCGTTTTAGCACACTGAATGTGCTGTTGCTTTTATGTATTTTCTAATAATATTTGTTGTTTCGGGACAATTGAATGTGCCATACATAAATTACAGAAATGCGGAATCGCAATTCATGGTGAAATTGATCAATTTAATGGAATTTAGTGTCTTAAAGAGTTAGTTCATCCCAAAAAAAAAAAAATCTTTCACTCATCTTTTATTTTATGCTCAATAGATCAGTGTTCCTCTATTGAAAATCAAACCATAGCACTGACCCTAACCCAAAACTCATTCGTAAAGGCATTTGAATTAAAAATAAATAAACAAACAAATAAAATCTACATAAATTAAATAGAATAATAGAAAACTCCACCTTTCAGTAGATTTCTTGTTCTGGCGGGGTTAGCTTAGCTTAGCTCAATGAATTGAATTAGACCATTAGCATTTTGTAAAAAACAGATTAAAAAAAATAACGTTTTGATAATTTTCCTATATAAAGATTGAGCCTTCGATTTTTTACATTTTTTTATTTTATGAACAAAATGCTAATGGTCTATTCCGATTCAATGCATTATGCTAAGCTAATATTGACTCCGCCAGAACAAGAAATCAGCTTAACAATTGACTTACATCCCCCTAATTTGTTTTGTTTTGGGATAATTTCGTATTTAAAGCTTGAGTCTTCTATTTATTAATTTGTTTTTAATGAAATGCTATTATTCAGCCGTTTTCTTGTTCTGGCAGCATCGCTATTAGCTTAGCTTAACATAATGAGTTTAATTGGATTAGACCATTAAGATTTTGTAAAAAATAAAAATAAAAAATTAGTTTTGATAATTTACCTATATAAAGCTCGAGTCTTCTTACTAAAATGTTTTCGTATAAAATGATAATGGTCCAATCCGATTCAATCCATTATGCTCAGCTAAGCTAATAATGACCCCACTAGAACAAGAAATCAGCTGAAAATAGCGTTTAATAAAAAATAAAAAAGTTTTGATAATTGCCTATTTAAAGCTTGAGTCTTTTATTTATTCATTTATTTATTTATTAAAAAAAGATGTTTAGATTTTTTGTTCTGGTAGAGTCACTATTAGCCTAGCTTTAATCGAATGAATTGAATTAGACCATTAGCATTTTTTTTTTTGCTTAAAAATGTTAATGGTCTAATTTGATTCAATTAATTATGCTAAGCTAAGCTAATAGTCAAAATTGGTTCAGATCAATTTCATTATTATTTTTTTGTTGTTGTTGATTCTGGCTTGTTGTTTTCCTCATGTTGTCATATAAGAAAGCAGTGTAGCAATACTATCAGAAATCAGTCAGAAACTTCCAAAACCTTGACATCATCATCTGAGCTTTTTCAGAGACAGAATAATCTTATTGTGTGTAAACTTGACTTTTAAGAAAAGTCATAACAATTTCTCAAAAAATATTTCTCTCATTATTCTGCTATTAAGCATGACAGAAACACATTTGATATTCCTAACTTACCTAAAAGAGAAAGTTTACTCACATTAACATCTGACAATTTTCTGTTGGTTATGTGCCTTTTTATACAGTGTATGTACACTTCAGGTTTTAACTATCTCCTTAAGAAGCCAGAAACTAAGCATTTTTTGCATTGTATTTTATGATCAACAGTGAAAATGAAAAATTGTTCCAACATTTTTGCAAACCACAAACAGTCAAGAATGCACGATTATATATGTCATGGCTTTGCAATCAAAAAATGTGATTATAATGGATGTCAATGGGGCAAAAACAGCCCCCAACATAACGAAAGGGGAGTCGATTTGCAAGCAGCGTATTGTTGAGTTAAATGTTTAAAGCATTTTCCCAAAATATGTGTCAAAGTAAGATTTGTCAGCAAAAATCATTCCATTTAATGAAACGCGCAATTTGTGGCTAAATTAAGCCTCAAAACCACCCCAGAGGAGTTGAAAACAGTCCCAACAGCACACAAGTGTTAACAGATCTTAAGCCAAATGCATTTTTTTATTATCTGACACATAATAAACTGCATGAAGAAACCCAGGCCGGAGTCCAGAGATTACAGTTCAGAGGTAATGCAGATGAATACACAGTAGTGCCTGTTTGGTCAATACAAATGTTCTTGCAGGTATAACATTAGCTGCGTTTATTCGATATGATTTAATGTAAATGAATGAAACTACTTGGGTTACACCAATTAAATTCACAATAATGATGGAGTTGGGCATTACGGTGGCAAGGCAGTAGGTAGCAAAATTGCCTCACAACTAGAAGGTTGACGTTTAAAAAAGGAAGTGAACCTGTTGCTTTAAAAGTGATTAGTTTACTTTCTAAACGTCAGCAAATTAGTTGTTTTTAAAGTCATTAGTTGACTATTTTTTAAAATTGTGCATAAACTCATTGCTTATAAAGTGGTTAGTTGACTTTTCTTTAAAAAAGCGAGTAAACCTATTGCTTTTAAAGTGATTAGTTGACTTAACTCAAAAAAATGTGAATAAAGTCATTGCTTATAAAGTGATTAGTTGGCTTTAAAAAAAGCAAGTAAACCCAATTTGTTAAAGTAAGTAAACCTGCTGCTTTAAAAGCAATTAGTTGACTTTACTTAATGTGAGTAAACCTGTTGCTTTTAAAGCGATCAGTTGACTTTACTTTTAAAAGTGAGTAATTCCGATTAAAGTGAGTAAACCTGTTGCTTTTAAAGCGATTAGTTGACTTTACTTTAAAATGTGAGTAAATTAGTTATTTATTAAATAATTAGTTACTTATGAATTATTTAGTTGACTTTTAAAAGGGAGTAGACCTGTTGCTTTTAAAAGATTAGTTAACTTATAAGTTGGCTTATAAAGTGATAAGTTGGCTTTAAAAAGGGAGTAAGCACATTGCTTATAAAGCTATTAGTTCAAAACATGAGTAAACTTAATTAGTTAAAGTGAGTAAACCTGTTGCTTTTAAAGCGATCAGTTGACTTTACTTTTAAAAAAGTGAGTAAACTTGCTGCTTTAAAATCGATTAGTTGACTTTAATAAAGTGAGTAAACCTGTTGCTTTTAAAAACGATTAGTTGACTTGACTTTAATAAAGTGAGTAATCTTTTGCTTTTAAAGCGATTAGTTGACTTTAATAAAGTGAGTAAACCTGTTGTTTTAAAAGCGATTAGTTGACTTTAATAAAGTGAGTAAACCTATTGTTTTAAAAGCGATTAGTTGACTTTAATAAAGTGAGCAAACCTGTTGTTTTAAAAGCGATTAGTTGACTTGACTTTAATAAAGTGAGTAAATCTTTTGCTTTTAAAGCGATTAGTTGACTTTAATAAAGTGAGTAAACCTGTTGTTTTAAAAGCGATTAGTTGACTTTAATAAAGTGAGTAAACCTGTTGTTTTAAAAGCGATTAGTTGACTTTAATAAAGTGAGTAAACCTGTTGTTTTAAAAGCGATTAGTTGACTTTAATAAAGTGAGTAAACCTATTGTTTTAAAAGCGATTAGTTGACTTTACTTTAAAATGTGAGTAAATTAGTTATTTAATAAATAATATTAATTACTTATGAATTATTTAGTTGACTTTTAAAAGGGAGTAGACCTGTTGCTTTTAAAAGATTAGTTAACTTATAAGTTGGCTTATAAAGTGATAAGTTGGCTTTAAAAAGGGAGTAAGCACATTGCTTATAAAGCTATTAGTTCAAAACATGAGTAAACTTAATTAGTTAAAGTAAGTAAACCTGATGCTTTTAAAGCAATCAGTTGACTTTACTTTAATAAAGTGAGCAAACCTATTGTTTTAAAAGCGATTAGTTGACTTGACTTTAATAAAGTGAGCAAACCTATTGTTTTAAAAGCGATTAGTTGACTTGACTTGACTTTAATAAAGTGAGTAAATCTGTTGCTTTTAAAGCGATTAGTTGACTTTAATAAAGTGAGTAAACCTATTGCTTTTAAAGCGATTAGTTGACTTGACTTTAAAATGTAAGAAAATTAGTTATTTAATAAATAATATTGGTTACTTATGAATTATTTAGTTGACTTTTAAAAGGGAGTAGACCTGTTACTTTTAAAAGATTAGTTAACTTATAAGTTGGGTTATAAAGTGATAAGTTGGCTTTAAAATGTGAGTAAGCACATTGCTTATAAAGTTATTAGTTCAATACGCGAGTAAACTTAATTAGTTAAAGTGAATAAACCTGTTGCTTTAAAATCGATTAGTTGACTTTAATAAAGTGAGTAAACCTGTTGCTTTTAAAGCGATCAGTTGACTTTACTTTTAAAAAGTGAGTAAACTTGCTGTTTTAAAAGCGATTAGTTGACTTTAATTGAGTAAACCTGTTGTTTTAAAAGCGATTAGTTGACTTTAATTGAGTAAACCTGTTGTTTTAAAAGTGATTAGTTGACTTTAAGGGAGTAAACCTGTTGTTTTAAAAGCGATTAGTTGACTTTACTTTAAAAAAAGTGAGTAAACTTGCTGCTTTAAAAGCGATTAGTTGACTTTAATTAAGTGAGTAAACCTGTTGTTTTAAAAGCGATTAGTTGACTTGAAGTAAATAAAGTGAGTAAATCTTTTGCTTTTAAAGCGATTAGTTGACTTTACTTTAAAAAAGTGAGTAAACTTGCAGCTTTAAAAGCGATTAGTTGACTTAAATTAGGTGAGTAAACCTGTTGTTTAAAAAGCGATTAGTTGCCTACTTTAAAAAGCGAGTAAATCCGATTAGTTATATTGAGTAAACCTGTTGCTTATAAAGCGATTAGTTGACTTTACTTTAATAAAGTGAGTTAACCCATTGCTTTTAAAGCGATTAGCAGACTTTTCTTTAAAATGTGAGTAAATTAGACAGTTTAATAAAGAGCACACAGATGTTACTCGTGTGTGAACTCACATCAAACACAGTAGTATTCAGTCGATGGGCTGGCGGCAGGCAAACACAGTGAATAAGCAGGCATGGGTCAGAGGCAGGCGGCTAGGATCAGAGTCGGAATTCAGGCTGGGTTCGAGACAGGCAAGACAAGGTCGGTATACAGTCCGGGTTAGCAACGAGGAAAGCAGGCAAAGAGTAAACTGAGGTGAGTGTTTGTGCTGCTTTTAAAGGTGTGTGTGGTGATTAATGAGATGAGCTGCAGGTGTGTGTGGCAATCAGTCTTTGGGATGACGTAATGTTAGAAGTCCGTTGATGATGACCTCTGCTGGCCAGCGAGGGGAATGACTGGGACCGAGTCGGTGAAAACTTTACTTTAAAAAAACAAGTAAACTTGTTACTTGTAAAACGATTAGTTAACTTTACTTTTTAAAAAATCGCCTTTAATATGCTTGACTGTATCAATGGTTAATATATAAATGTACTTTAAAATGTAAATTTCCACAAAGCATGTTATACTACTGTAACAAACACTGAGTCATCCCGGCTGATGGGTGAACGTGCTTTATCTGCAGCACATCAGGTCATACACGCGTGT
Source organism: Danio rerio (assembly GCF_052040795.2). Lineage (NCBI taxonomy): Eukaryota > Metazoa > Chordata > Actinopteri > Cypriniformes > Danionidae > Danio > Danio rerio. The sequence continues at coordinate 59,096,586 of NC_141028.1, read as the reverse complement.
CCTGCAGGGCAGACAGAAACGAGCAGAAAAGACTCGCTCCACATGCTTGTCTCCTCCACGTGTACTTTGAATAAAATGCTCATTACCTCTCATAGAAGCATAATAGTCTTATCAGGATGTAGCATGTCGTGTCACGGCAGCTTGACGTCACTTCTAATAAGTGTGAATAGAATCTTTGCTAGTTCCTGCTAAGATTTAAACAAATAATCTGACAGCTTCACGCAAAAATAGAGGAAAAAGTGGCTTGACAGGACACAGACAGCAGAGCGAGCTGTATTAATGAGCCTCTGTCACTTTAGTTCTCAGCCCAAACCTATAATAAGATCTGTTTTTCCCACCTTATGCTGATTTCTCTCCTTCCCTCCTTTTTATGTTCTAGTTTCCCGTTTTGCCCGAGGATTCAGCTCTCACCTGTCTTAAATGAGCAAAACTTACGCTGAGAAATTCATGCCTTATTCATAGCATGTCAAACCAGTTTTGTAGCCGTATATGGAGTGTTATGATACACGTGTTCTGTGTTAATGCTTGATAAAAGAGCACGGACGAGCACATTGTTTATACATTTTTATCACCGACATTAAATATTTTTTGGAGAGCAAGATATCAACTTGTGGACTGGATAACCTCATGTAAATACTGGATTGTCTTTCTGTTTTGTGCATTTCTTACCTACAGTTTTCGACCTGTTGCTAGTCTAAATATCTAAAAACTCCTAAATCAAGAAGCATTTTCTTATGGAGCCAGATCAGTCTCAAAAATTATACATTTGCAAAAATGAAAAAGAAAAAAAATCCATTAGTAACTTGTGTTTTGAATATACCAATTAGATTTTTCAAAAACTTACGAATTTACGAATTGTGTTTTAAAATTACTAATTGGATTTGTGTATTTACAAATTGTGTTTTTAAAATTACGAATTGGGTTTGTGTATTTATAAATTGTGTTTTAAATTTATGAAATCTATTTGCGTATTTACGAATTGTTTTGAATTTTTAAATTGTGTTTTGAATTTATGAATTGGATTTTAACATTTATGAATTGTATTTTTAATTTATGAATTGGATTTGCATATTTATAAATTGTGTTTTGAATTTACGAATTTGATTTGCATATTTACGTATTGTGCTTTGAATTTATGAATTGGATTTGAATATTTGCATATTTATGAATTGGGTTTTGAATTTACGAATTTGAATTGTGTATTTACGAATTGCGTTTTGAATTAGCGGATCAAATTTTGTAATTGTAAATTGTGAATTGTAAATTAGAAATGTTTTTTTTGAGACTGATCTGGCTCCATATTTTCTAGGCATGTTCAAAATATATAACAAAGTATTGTTTTGATTTCAGAAATAATGAGTCAAAAGTAGGAGTTTTTCTTTAAAACAAGCTAAATTATCTGCCAGGGTTGTATGAAAAAGATCTTGTTCGAAAAGGAAAACAAGATTATAAAGCTTGCATCATTGGCAAACTATTGAGCTTGTTTTTAGGAAAAACTCTCTTACTTTGGAGCAATTACTTGACATTTCTTAAATAGGTCCACGGACGCCCAAGCATATTTCAACAAGACAATGCAAAACCACATTCTGCACACATTACAAAGTCCTGGCTGCGGAGAGAGAGGATATGAGTACTTGACTGGCCTGCCTGCAGTCCCGACCTGTCTCCAATAGAGAATCTGTGGCACATTTTGAGTCGCAAAATGCGACAACGAAAGCCCAATACTGTTGCACATCTCAAGATTTGTTTTCTGGAAGAATGGGAAAAAATTACACCTGAAATCACTTGCTGTCTTCAGTCTCTAAACATCTTTTAAGTGTTGTGAAAAGAAATGGCAATATTACTAAGTGCTAAATGCTTTAAGGTCCAAACTTTTTTTTAAATGTGTTGCAAGAACCAAAATTGGAATACATGTTTATGAAAAAAAATGATGAGGAACACATTAAATAATGTTTGTTGTATTGTCTGCAATTAAACACAAGTCAAAGTCAATTTAAAAAGCATTTCTTTCTTTCTTTTTTTCATCGTTTTCCATACTGTTCCAACTTTTTCTGATTTTGCGGTGGTATAAACAAGACAAAAGCTCACAAAAAAGTACAAAAAAAACATTTATTTATTTAGTCTTTTTTGCAGTGGATGACAAAAAAAGGAAACTTTAACAAGCTTTTTTTACAGTTAAATAAAAACATGTGACACTTCTTTCATAAGCCATCTACTGTATGTAATTCAATCTCCTCCATTGTTTCCTCCTGTTATACAAATATTAAATGGGCCTAAATGGATTCACTGAAATTGACTATTTCATTAGCGATCCAGCACCTCCTCCGCCCCTGAAGCGTTTACACGCAAATCACCAAGCATAAACCCAAATAAAGGCATCACGCCATTATAGAAGCCGATAGCTGGTGTGTTCAGATGCAGAGAGGAAAAATACCCTTTAGATGTTGTGAAATGTTCTGCTGAAGCGCTAAATGTTTAATGGGAGATTGCACCATGTAGTCTGTTTTAAAACACACTCACACACACAAAAGAAAACATGGATATTTTCACCTACTAATTCAACATACAAATATCAGACTACTAACCTACACTACCTGACAAAAGTCTTGTCATTGATCCCTGATGTAAGAGCAACAAATTTCAACCCAAGCTCATTCTGAAAACGTAGTCCCGCGGACGTTTCTGGAGACAGCGGAATACGTCCCGGCAGGTACGTACGGCAGCGTTAATTTTTTCAAGCGAACGCTAAGGGGCGGTGTGACGCTGTTCCCTATCGCGCTTGCCGGCCGGCCGACCGCTTACCTTCTTGTGGAGGGCTTCCCCGCTGCAACCTGTTTGTCCACTCAGCTCACCGTGTACGTTGGCAGGCTTGAGATGCAGAGTGGAGTTGACCACGGCGATCGGTTTCGAGTCCGGGGAAGAGCAGTTCCAGAAATCAGGTAAGACAATTCAATTCAATTCAGCTTTATTTGTATAGCGCTTTTACAATGTAGATTGTGTCAAAGCAGCTTCACATAAATGGTCATAGTAACTGGAACAGTGTAGTTCAGTAACTGGAACAGTGTGGTTCAGGTTTTAGTGTTTAAGTTCAGTTCAGTTCAGTTTAGCTCAGTTCAGTGTGATTTAATCATTACTGAGAGTTCAAACACTGAAGAGCAAATTCATCGATGCGTAGCTCTACCAATCCTGAACCATGCGAGGCAGTGGCGACAGCGGAGAGGGGAAAAAAAACTTCACCTGATGGGAGTGAAGAAAAAAAACCTTGAGGGAACCAGACTCAGTTGGGCACGACCATTTTAATTTCTCCGCTGGCCAAAAGTCTTGTGCAGAGCTTCATTCGCCGTGGTTTAGGCTGGAAGATGGCCTCAGCGAAGACTCGTCTGTCCCTGGAGCGTCGCTGGAATCAGACTAATGTTCTCCACTCCCCACGACCATCAGCGCAGCAGCAGCTCAGGATATGGCCTTGTCCCGGATATGGAATCCTTGGGATCATCACGTTGCTGGTCTTGGATCCAATCAGTGAGAATAATTAGCGTAGCTGCTGTTCATAGTGTATATAAGCAAGATGCAGAAGCCAGTGTGGAACCCGCTAGGTGATGCATTGAGTGTATGCTTTACTAAACAGACAGGTCTTTAATCTAGTTTTGAACTGGGAGAGTGTGTCTGAGCCTCGGACGTTATCAGGAAGACTATTCCAGAGTGTAGGAGCCATGAAAGAAAAGGCTCGACCTCCTTTACTTGATTTTGCTATTCTAGGTACTACCAGAAGCCCTGAATTTTGAGATCTTAAAGAGCGAGTTGGTAAGACAAAAACAGAATCCCAAAAATTAAGTGAACGAGTTTCGTAACAGGGTGAGAACGCGGTGAAATCTGAAAACGCGGTAGAAAAAAAAAATGAGGGCTTTTCTTTTTTTGGACGGCTTTTTGTAAACTGTTGTTCGGGTTTAGGGAAGTGAGCGAGCGGGCGGGTCGATCGGTAAAATTGGTTGGGTTCAGGGAAGGAGGAGGGCGGGTCAGCCGATTGGCCGGTCACGCAGTCAGTCATCCGGTCAGTCGGACGGCGGCCTCTGGTGGGTTCACGCGAGAACAGCGTGGCCGCGAACGAGGCGTTTAAGATGCGAAAAAGCGCACAACATCGGCCTCTCGTGGATTCGCAAAAACAAAAACTGCAGCCGTACGTACCCGCCGGGACATATTCCGTGCTCTCCAGAAACGACGACTACGTTTCCACAATGAGCCCAGGTTGACGAATTTTAACTTGAGTTGATCATTTGGAAAAGTGTCAGAAGGTTGATTTTTTTTTACTTTCAATCATCACAAATACTGCAGAAGACCTACTGGAACCAGCATGGATCAAGATTCCTACAGAAATCACCTTCACAAAAACACTATTTATTTAGCAAAAACACACAAAATTAGCACCAGACCACTAAATGCACGTTTAATAGGCTACATGTTGTTCATTACTTTATAATTTATGTATTTTCTTAGCCATTTCCGGTTTACATGCTCACTTTTGCAGCTAAAAAACAAGCCAGCGGGGTATAAGGGATTTTATCCACATCATTTCGGTATGAATAATGCAGCCTCATTTCGTCATCAAGCACCTTTGACCACCGTTTCTCCCCTGTGGATGTGGACAAATTATGAACAACAGGCTCAAGCTCATTATGCATCAGCTGGAAGCGGATAAACACGAAAATCAGGCGTGACACACGAGGGCGGCTATTAGCTTGGAAATGAGCTTCATTTCGATCAGTTTGCTCCATTCAGCCTTGACCCCCTATTGCCTTACAGGGATGGTTCACCCAAAAATAAACATTCCCTGTTCATTCACTCACCCACAGGTCAACTTTTTGTCTTCAGTAGAACATTAAAGAAGGTCTCGAGCTGAATGGGCTGTTCTTGGTTATTCATATAATGGCAGTGAATGGTGACAGGCTTTTTAGAATCACAATAAACACATAGAAACGAGTCCAAATCAATAGTTATGGCTCCTAATGACACACTGAGGTTTTACGAATGCCGCACGATCACTCCATGAAAGAAACTGAACATTATTTATAATAATAATTAGCATTATTCCATGTCAAACATACTGTATTTTGCCACACATGTGAATGTAGTTTGATTGCAGTCCTGTTGCTTTTGATGACAATTGAGCAAGGTCACACTTGGACGGGAAGTAACCAAAAAATAAATAAAAGCCCCTTTTTAATGCCCCTCCTCTACAATTCCATGGTAAATATGTCACCACTGAAAATATTGACCTGGAATTGCTTGCATTCTTGATGCTATTTTCTCTTCATGTAAGACTTCTCCAGGATTTGCAGGTACGTTTTTAGGGTGATAAGTTCAGTCATTCATTCATTTTCCTTCGGCTTCATCAGGGGTCGCCACTGCGGAATGAACCGCCAACTATTCCAGCATATGTTTTACACAGCGGATGCCCAACCAAGTACTGGGAAACATCCATACACACTCATTCATACACATACACTACGGCCAATTTAGTTTATTCAATTCACCTATAGCGCATGTGCTTGGACTGTGGAGTAAACCAGAGCACCCGGAGGAAACACATGCCAACTGACCCAGCTGGAAATCAAACCAGCTAACTAAAGAAACTCATGAAGGTCTGAAATCACTTAAGCAGACATGCCCAGACTAAGACGCGTGGGCCAAAGTTTGCACATGGTAACCTATGATTTGGCCCGCCATCCCATCTGAGAATGTTTTAGAGATTCATTCATTCATTTTCTTGTCGGCTTAGTCCCTTTATTAATCTGGGGTCGCCACAGCGGAATGAACCGCCAACTTATCCAGCAAGTTTTTACACAGCAGATGCCCTTCCAGCCGCAACCCATCTCTGGGAAACATCCACACACAGACTCGTACACTACAGATAGTTTAGCCTACCCAATTCACCTGTACCGCATGTCTTTGGTCTGTGGGGGAAACCGGAGCACCCGGAGGAAACCCACGCAAAGGCAGGGAGAACATGCAAACTCCACACAGAAACGCCAACTGAGCCGAGGTTCGAACCAGCGACCCAGCAACCTTCTTGCTGTGAGGCGACAGCACTACCTACTGCGCCACTGCCTCGCGCTATCATGATTGTTTATAAGTAAATTATTTCTTTCTGTATTTTGTCTGAATACACACAGTTAAAGACAGAATTATTCACCCTCCTGTGAACTTTTCTCTTTGTCAAATATTTCTCAAATGATGTTGAACAGATTCAGGAATTTTTCACAGTATTTCCTATAATATTTTTTCTCCTGGAGAAAGTCTTATTTGTTTTATTTCAGCAAGAATAAAAGCAGTTTTTAATTTTTAAAAAACATTTTAAGGACAAAATTATTAGCCTCTTAAGCTATATTTATTTTGGATTGACTACAGAACAAACCACTGTTATACAATGACTTGCCTAATTACCCTAACTTTACCCTAATTAACCTAATTAAAAACCACTTAAACTCTGCGGACTCGTTACCGGGTCCTTGACGTCATCGACTTTCGCTTTCAGATTTAAAGGGCTAGCGTTGGACCAGACCCCTCTAAGTGGTTTCGTTTGAAAGTGTAGAATCTATATTTTATGCACATATGCATCACTTTGTTTTTTATTCTACTGTATAAAAGTTATTTACACTTAAATACACAGTATTTTGGATACCCGAGCTGGGTATTGAACATTGGTTCATTTTCATATTTTTTTTATATGACACATGTACAAGTTATAGCTCAAATGAAAGCTCTTGCCGGTGCTCATACTGTTCTAGCATTTTTTTTACTGAATTATATTCATATGCCAAACAGTTGTTGAATGAATTGTGGTGTTTCCATGGTGCAGAAATGTAAACAATACATTCATAATCACTAAGCAGCCCCAGATAGCAAAGAACGCTGTCATCTCTTACTCTTTGCTGTGCCCTTCAAGGCCATTCTCCTCTGTTTTTGAGGTGATGTGCATAAGTAATCCTTTTATATGTCTGATGTGCTCCAAACACAGTGAATTATGTTTGATCAAACAAAAGAATAGTAAAATATGTAAACAATGATCGCTCCCTGTGGCTTGTACAGCACCTCTCATCAGCTGGAATACAATAACTATTGCATAGATTATGGTAGAGACATATCTCTTTTTTCCTATGATTACAGACATGTGCAGGAACCACCAAAATTAATTACAGCACGCTAGACCACACACAACCTAAAAAGGTACACTTTCAAATTTGAGTTTATAAAAAAAAAATACAAAAAGCGAATCTTTTTTTAGGTGTTTATTATAACACAGACGACATATACAGTTATTTTAAACACTTTCAATAGTGTTTTATGAAAATTCAAAGGGTTTTCTTTAAAATGATACCAAATTTTTGCATTTAGACCTCTTTATGTGGATTTGGGAAGCTTTTAAATTTGGGTAGGCAAAATCCAGGCGGAAATCCCCAAATAGCAGTGGTTAAGCCTTTAAATGTCTCTTTAAGCTGAATACTATAGTATCTTGAAATATTTCTAGTCAAATATTATGTGCTGTCATCATGGCAAAAATAAAATAAATCAGTTATTAGTAATCAAAACTATTATTTTTTAGAAATGTAAAGATAAAAATCTTCTTTCTGCTAAGAAATTAGGGGGAAAATATACAGGGGGCTAATAATTCTGACTTCAACTGTATAGATCACATTATTTTTTTTACAAGTTATCTTATGCCACAGCTATTTAGAAAGCTGACTTCTACATGGGTGTACTATGAAAATACTTACACTGATGAATATGCGCCAGACATGCATGCATTTACTCTCCCACTGCTGGAGAAGATGGAGTGATTTTCACAGCATCACAGATGCAGGAGAGCTGTCTTCTCCCACGATGTATGTGCTTTGATTGGGAGGATGCTGAGAGCGCTGTTATCTTCGACTTCTGCAGCACAGCATCTGATCAAAGACCAAAGGAAATGGTGCTGGAGTTTCAGAAGGTGTAGTAACATCTCACTCCGCTCCTATCTCAGATGTCCATGGAAAAATTGTTTTTCTTTTTGCAGCGTTGTTAGTTGGAAAGCAGTGCTGAAAGCGTCCTGCTTCTCAGATATTTCTCCCCTAGAGGATCCTAAAGAAATCTTACAAATGAAATGAGGATCGTGCCTCATCAACCTGATTTCACCAATGTTCCTGCCGATCTGCTGCAGTTCGAACCGAGCATCAGAATGGGGAAGAAAGGGGATTTAAGTGACTTTGAACGTGGCAAGATTGTTGATGCCAGACGGGCTGGTCTGAGTATTTCAGAAACTGCTGAACTAGGATTTTCACGCATAAAAATCTCTAGAGTTTACAGAGAATGGTCCAAAAAAAAGAGAAAATATCCAGTGATCTCTGACCACACAACACGTCCAACCTTGAGGCGGATGGGCTACAGCAGCAGAAGATCACACCGGGCCACTCCTGTCAGCTAAGAACAGGAAACTGAGGCTACAATTCACACAGGCTCACCAAAACTGGACAATAGAAGATTGGAGAAACGTTGCCTGCTCTGATGAGTCCCGTTTTCTGCTGCCACATTCAGGTAGTAGGGTCAGAATTGTCCAACTGCGTGATGCTATCATGTTAATATAAAGCAAAATCTCTGAGGAATATTGCCAGTACCTTATTGAATCTATGCCATGAAGGATTAAGGCAAATACCTAATAAAGTGGCCGGTGAGTGTAGTTTTATAGTATATTCAATTTAATTTATTATATATGCAAAATTCATAGTGTATCCAATCTAATATCCAGTTTTATATTGTGATTAGACTAAACCAGGGGTTTTCAAAGTGTGAGGCGCGCCTCCCCTGGGGGGCGCCAGAGCATGTCAGGGGAGGCGCGGGAAAAAATATTATATAATAAAAATATAATTATATTTTTTTATTATATTTAAAAGTTTTAATTAAACAAAGCTAAAAAAAAAAATGATACGTCTAAAATAAGAAAATCTTTCTTACCCAGAAGGCCATAGCTGTGAATTCGCTTCTGTTTGGCAAGCCCACCATTACAGGTATATACTTGCTAATGCAATGGATCGGTTTCTGAGACCCCCCCGATTCAAAGCCTTCAAGTTCAGGGCTTAAACCCAAAAGACGACGATATGATGATCAGTATTTGTAATGTAATGTATATAGCGCATTTAATGTGTATGGCCATACACCCAAAGCGCTTCACAATCATGAGGGGGGGGTCTCTCCACACCACCACCGGTGTGCAGCATCCACTTGGATGATGCGACGGCAGCCACAGGACAACGGCGCCAGTGCGCTCACCACACACCAGCTATTGGTGGAGTGGAGAGACAGTGAAAGAGCCAATTGAGTGGATGGGGATGATTGGGAGGCCATGATCGTAAGGGCCGATAGAGGGACTTTGGCCAGGACACCCCTGCTCTTTCACGAGAAGTGCCATGGGATTTTTAATGACCACAGAGAGTCAGGACCTCGGTTTAAACTCTCATCCGAAAGATGGTGCCCACTGACAGTATAGTGTCCCCTTCACTTTTACTGGGGCATTAGGACTCACGCAGACCACAGGTTGAGCGCCCCCTGCTGGCCTCACTAACACCACTTCCAACAGCAACCTAGTGTTCCCTAGTGGTCTCCCATCCAGGTACTAACCAGGCTCAGCTCTGCTTAGCATCAGTGAGTAACCGGTCTTGGGCTGCAGGGTGATATAGCTGTGGCCGTATTTGAGTTTAGGATTTACGTGGACAGGACCAGCTGATGAACCACGACTTTTATGTGTGGTTTGTCAAGATCTTTTGGCTAATGACAGCATGAGACCCGCTAAACTTCGACTGTTTTGACTGGGATGGACAGTTCTTGGATCTGTTCTATTCATATTGAACCATCATCCTAGTTTTAAAAACGTTATATTTAAATACTTGTTATTACTCTGTAAATAATTGCACTTTCATGCAAATGATGATAAAAGTGAGTTAACAGTCTGACATCTGTCTGTGTCTTTATATATATATACTGTATATATATATATATATATATATATATATATATATATATATATATATATATATATATTAGGGATGGGAAGATTAACCGATATGTATCGATACGCGGTCATGCGCGTGCACGATGCGAGTGCATCGGTAGAGCAGCAGAGGATGAATGAAATTTTGGAAGCAAATCGAGATGCATCGGTTTTTGCGAGATGCATCGATTTTTCCGAGATACAGCTTATATTTTTAATATAGAATGTATTTTTTATTTATTAACAAGTGTTGTCAACCTGTTTTTGGCGCATAATTTAATCGACCTACATAAAGTAAGCCTTAGCAACGGACTTGCGGATGTGCACACACTACAACTCAGTGTATCAGGTGTGCGGATGAAGCTAGTGGTGCGCCCTCAGAAAGTGCGAGAAGCAAAACAAACATTTTATTCCCCACTGAGTTTTAAATCTAAAGTATGGCAAGCAACATTATGGATTTAAGGATGGACGACATGACAGGACAGATGCAATTTGCAAAATGTGCCGCGCATCTGTAAAATAGGCGGGCAGTACGACTAATCTGAAATCTCACTTGAAGCGGCGCCACGGTGTTGTTGTGAAAGCATCTTCCAGTGTTCCTGCATCCCCGGCTTTCGCACTGCTTCAACCAGCTCCAAAAGTGGTGAGAAAAGCATTGCAAGTTTTTTTTCCATGCGCAACAGTTCTGCTCGCTCTACGCCAATAACGAATGCTATTGCATTGTTCATCTGCAAAGATATTCAGCCTAGTGTCACGGAGAACAAAGGTTTTAAACACCTCCTCCTGTTAATTTTTATGTAATTATAATAATAATAATATTAATAATAATAATGATAAAAATAATTGGGTGTCACGGTGGCACAGTGGGTAGTTTGACCACCTCACAGCAAGAAGATTGCTGGTTTGTTATATTTTTATTAGCCTGTTGTTTACAGTGACAGTGATGTTTCAAAGCAGCATAACACTGCTAGTTCACCACCTTAAGTTTTGAATAATCAGTGGCAAAATATCTTTGTAAAACTTGTTTTCATAGTTGAAAAGTTAAATCACAATTCTTGTTGTGCAATGCTAAATTTATTTATGTTGAAAGAGTGCAAATATATACATATTTTTTTAATTGATATTGCACTTATACATTCTGTTTATCTTGAAAATACTTAAATAATATGTGCTATATGTTCTAAAATGGCCCTCTACTGTAAACTGACACTCTGGCTCTGAGAGAAGAGCCAGTTTGTAAAAAAAAGTCTTGGTTTTGCTTGGTTTATAAATAATCAAACTCATTCAATGGCACAGCATCCTCTTTCACATCATCTCATAAACTTGATCTAATTAGTGCTGAAATATCGCATCGTATCGTGATATGGGTGTGAATCGTATCGTGTCGCATCGCAATATGTCACAAATGTATCGCTAATATATCGGATCGTATTCTTTGTATCGAGATGCGTATCGGATCGGCATTATAGCTTAGATGCCCAACCCTAATATATATGTGTGTGTGTGTGTGTGTGTGTGTGTGTGTGTGTGTGTGTGTGTGTGTGTGTGTGTGTGTGTGTGTGTGTGCGTGTTTGGGAGGAGGGGGGCGCCAATGGATAAGTTGTGTCAAAAGGGAGGCCCACTGTCTTAATCTTTGAAAATCCCTGGACTAAACCATGACATATAAAGCAGGTCTGATAATAAGACATCTACTGATAAAAGTCACAATGAGGAAGAAAATAGGCTTGTGCGCTAATTCAGTGTTTGTGTTTTCCTTTTCTAATCCCTCATCACGCTAGCCCTCCCTCCCGGCTTGTATTGTATTTCCTATCATGTCTCCTCTCGGACTGTACGCATTTATTATTTACCATCTGATTTATTTCAAAGAGTTCCTAAAAAACAGATCAGAGCAGCACGGCACCTGATGCTTTATTCATGCGGCGCTCAGACGACCCGCTGGCACAGAGGCTGTGCTCATACACGCTTTCTCTTCCCCCTCAATCCTGGAGAAATCTTGCGCTGTGACTTTCATCAGCAGCCCTAAACTGGAAAGGCATGTCACAACCGGGGGTAAACACGAGGCTTCGCTCCATCCAGCGGGGACAGTTGTTTTATCATAATTTTTCTGTGAGCTTTACAACCCATTAGCCTTTTCAGATCCGTGTCGAGAGCCACAGTTGCTTGGAAACAATTTACACAAGTCACGCATGAAGACAGGAGCTTAGCACTAAACACTGTTTACACTTCCCTTTTTAAGCAGTATAGTGCTTTTTTAAACTCTAAACATATTGTTATTGCTTAGTGGAGGTATGTCACACGGTAAAAAACGCTGTGATTTCAATGGTCAAAATTATTTAGGGAAAATAAATTATAGTATATGGTTAATAACCAGAAATTATATGGTGAACCCACTTTAAAACTGTGAACACACTGCTGGTGGAGCTATTCATTCATTCATTTCTCTTTGACTTAATCTTCCTTCTCATACTTCAGCCACCACATTAAAGTTTCTGAAAACCCTGGATTGGCCAACCCAGTCACCAGAGATGAACATTATTGAGCATGGCCGGAGTAAGATGAAGGGGGAGGCATTAAAGATGAATTTAAAGACTCTTGATGAACTCTAGGGGCTCTATTTTGACGGTCCATGCGCAGAGCGCAAAGCGCAGGGCGCAAACGCTTTCAGGGCGTGTCGGAACGCATTTTTGATAATTTAAGGACGGGAAAATCTGCTTTGCGCCGTGGCGCATGATCTAAAAGGGTTGAGTTTATTTTCTTAATGAGTTATGAGGTGTGTTTTGAGAATAAACCAATTAGAGTCTCATCTCCCATTCCCTTTAAGAGTCAGCTGCGTTGCGCCATAAGCGCATTCGCTATTTACAGGACGCAAAGTAAGTCTAAGTGGAAAATCTGAGCAATTTACTAGCAAACAGTTAACAGTTTTTTTAACAGAAAACTGTTAAACAGAGCATCTACTGCGTGAGGATGAGAGATAATGGATCTACTTTCACATTCGCTCTTGGATAGGGAAACCTTTACGCACAGACATCAATTAGTCTATAAATAAATAATTGCGTTTGTTAAGCGCAAATATTAGTTTCAAAACTTTTTCTAAATTCAGTTCTAATTTCCAGCAAACGAATAAATGAACAATAATAACAAAATGTGCTCAAAAACCTGAGTTATATCCTAAAACACATGCTGTGCCTCATATGGTCTAAAACCTGCAGGTGGGCAAATCTAAGCTTGTTTTTAATAAAACAAATATAAATATGGATATAATAAATAATACTGCTAATAATAATAACATTATACAAAAGCAAATTGTTATGAATGAACTGAAAAAGCCTCCCGAGATGAAGAAGACATAAAATTTCATATTTATGAAGGCTAGAAAATAATAAGTTTTGTAATATTTTAATCCTTTATAATTATTTCCTATATCTAATCTTATTATATCCTATATATATCCTTAATATTTACATTTTTTTCATATGTAAAGATATTTGCCTGTTGCTCTCTTGTGTGTATTAAGCAGTGTGTAAGTGAGGAGCAACTCTGCGCTGGAGTTTAGACCGGGTTAGTTTTGGTCTAATGAAAAATCTATTTTAGTTTCTCAAAATAGCAACGCGCCAGCGGTCCACCTCAGAACGCCTCCCTTTTTAGACCAGAACGCCTATGGGCGCACAAATGAGCGCTAATGCATTTGCTATTTAAACAGCGTAGCGCAACGCCTCAAAACCACTCTTGCACCAAGCTGAAACTAGCAAAAGACTACTGCGCCGCGCCTTGCGCCACACTGCGCCGGGTGTATGATAGGGCCCTAGGAGTCCTGCATGAACGCTTTCTTCGCCATTCCAGAAGACTTTATTAATCAGTGATTTGAGTCATTGCAGAGATGTATGGATGCAGTCCTCCAAGCTCATGATGTCAGACACAATATTCATTCCGTCTCCACTGCAGCAGGACTTTATATTCTATACTGGACATTATTTCTGTTCAGTGATGAGACTTTTGTCTAAGCAGAGTCAGACCTTACCGTCCTAATGAAATCATTAAACATCAAGGCATAATCATATTTTATTGTGCTCAAATAAGTGTAATCTAGAGGCCTTTGCCTTTCATATGAGCCACTTCTGACACCAAATGAACAACCAGATGTTAAAGTTTGAAGACCATACACAGCGGATACCCTTCCAGCCACAACCCGTCACTGGGAAACAACCATACACCCTCATTCACACTCATAGACTTTGGCCAATTTAGCTTATCCAATTCACCAATAGCGCATATTTTTGGATTGTGGGGGAAACCGGAGCACCCAGAGGAAACCCACACCAACACAGGGAGAGCATGCAAACTCCACACAGAAATGCCAACAGACCCAGCCGGGGCTCGAACCAGCAACCTTCTTGCTGTGAGGCGATTGTGCTATTCAATTTGATACCTGGTTTAATACAATCTTTCCCAAACCTCTTAGACAAATGCAGCCAATGCTGTTGGGACCACAACCACAGCAATGTTTTAACTCGACTGGAACATGTTTTTCAGTAAAGAGCCATTAATAATAGAAAGCAGACTGATGCCAGTAGATCCGAGAGCATCAAAGGCATCAAAAACAGGTGGATTCACTTAATGCGGGAAAATAATACCAGAGTGTAAAACATAAAATGTAAAAAGAAAGATGAGGGATGCTTTTGGTTTACTCTTCCTCGTCTTTATTATGACTGTTTATGTATTTTAGCTGTTGAAAATTAAATGGCACAGCTGTTCCACATCTACACGATTAGTCGGTCAAACAATATCAGACGAAAAATAATCTGGGTAACATCCCTGTTGATAACACAACTAATAAGTAGGCACACACGGGAACAATCTATTTGTATGTGTAAATATGTGCTCAGCATTAATGAGCACAGCTATTACTGATCTCAATACTTCCTAAAGTGCGCTATACAATAAAATATTTGTTAATATACATTAGATTAGTTAGTGTCAGAGCCAAAATAAAGAGAAAAACTCAAAAGAGTTATTTACATTTAGTCATTTAGCAGACGCTTTTATCCAAAGCGACTTACAAATGAGGACAAGGAAGCAACTTACACAACTATAAGAGCAACAATGAATAAGTGCTGTAGGCAAGTTTCAGGTGTGTAAAGTGTAAGAAGGAAAACATTAGTAATTTATTTATTTGTCGTTGTAGTAGTTAGTGGAGGAGTCTTTGCAGATAAGTAAGGAAAGTGGAGACTAAATAGTTGAGTTTTTAGTCGTTTCATTTTCGTTTGCAGTTAGGGAGTTCATTCCACCAACTGGGCAGATTGAGCGTGAGCGTTCGCGAAAGTGATTTCTTCCCTCTTTGGGATGGAACCACGAGGCGACGTTCATTCACAGAACGCAAGTTTCTGGAGGACACATAGATCTGCAGAAGTGAGAGCAGATAAGAAGGAACAAAGCCTGAAGTCACTTTGTAGGCAAACATCAGAGCTTTGAATTTGATGCGAGCAGCAACTGGCAGCCAGTGCAAACGGATGAGCAGTGGAGTGACATGTGCTCTTTTAGGTTCATTAAAGACCACTCGTGCTGCTGCGTTCTGGAGCAGCTGAAGAGGTTTGATAGAGTTAGCAGGGAGCCCGGCAAGTAGAGAGTTGCAATAGTCCAGTCTGGAGAGAACAAGAGCTTGAACAAGGAGTTGAGCTGCATGTTCAGATAGGAAGGGTCGGACCTTTCTGATGTTATAGAGTGCGAATCTGCAAGATCGAGCAGTTCTAGAGATGTGGTCAGAGAAGTTTAGTTGTTCATCAATCGTTGCTCCAAGTCTTTTTACCATTTTGGATGCAGTAATGGTTGCCCCATCCATCTGGATTGAAGAGTTATGATGTAGAGTCGGGTTGGCAGAAACTTCAAGCATTTCTGTTTTCGTGAGGTTAAGCTGAAGACGATGATCTTTCATCCAGAGTGAAATGTCTGACAGGCAGGCTGAGATGCGAGCCGGAACCGAGGGATCATCAGGGTGAAAAGAGAGGTATAGCTGGGTATCATCAGCATAGCAGTGGTAGGAGAATCCATATTTCTAGACGATTGATCCTAGAGATGTTGTGTAGTTATAAAAATGTATAAAAAATAAATGTTTGTAGTTTTTTAATATATATTTATATTCCTAAATATGTTAGGTAACCACAATCTTATTTTAATAAATATAACTGATTAATAAAGCTGTTTTGTTTAAATGCAGCATAATATACTGTCTCTATTTAATGAGAAATGAATCAAATATTCATTTTATTTCAAAGGAGACCCCAGCTGCCAGAAATAAACCGTAAAATTATGGATTTTTTTTATAGTGTACTATTAATACTGAACTATACCCATAACTAGGCCCACACGGAATCTGCGCGCGCAGAATTCCGCAGATTTCTGCAGGTCTTTTGCCCATTATTAATTCTGTTTATTTACTTGAGTAAATGTGTAAATCTGAATTTATTCAGTTTTTATTCAGTAATTTATTACTTTTTATTTAATATATTAAGGTTTTAGTTATGATACTCCGCTGGATACTCCCAAAATAATTCCGCAGAAATCCACAGATTTTTACCAAAATTCTCCGCAGAAATAGCAAAACACGTCCGCAGATTCCGTCTGGCCATGCCCATAACCTAAGACAGACTACACAAGTAGTTTTACATAAGACAGAACAATAATGTGTGAGATTTTGCACAACAGAGCTATTTAAGTTTGAAGAAAACAAGTTTGTTGTACATTCACAAGTAAACATTGCTGTCCTTATTGTGTAAGATGGAGTTTAAGTGTAGCGTCTGGTGCATATAGACAGAAGAGTCTTTCTACAGGTGGTTTATCAAGCCCACTCACCTGTGTGAGTCACACTTCACAAATGCACATGCATTCATTCATTTTCCTTCGGCTCAGTCACATTCATCAGGGGTTGTCACAGCGGAATAAACCGACAACTACTCCAGCATAGTTTTTTACACAGTGGATGCCCTTCCAGCTGCAACCCAGTACTGGGAAACATCCATACACGCTTATTCACACACCTTTAGCGCATGTGTTTGGACTGTGGGGGAAACCGGAGCACCCGGAGGAAACCCATGCCAACACAGGGAGAACATGCAAACTTCACACAGAAATGCCAACTGGCCCAGCTGGGACTCAAACCAGCGACCTTCTTGCTGTGAGGCAACAGTGCTAACCACTGAGCCACCATGTTGCCAAAAACGCACAAAGTTTTGTTTAGTTTTATCCTAGAGATATAGAGTGATTGGAAGAAAGTGTGTGGACACAAACCTTACACACATTGAATATAAATGGGGTCATAACAATATCTCTGTAAAGAAAACATTATATGCCGTGTGTACATACGGCTTCTTATCTCATTTATTTTTCAAGAAGGCAATACCCAACCCAAATAACCCGAACGGGAAGTCTAGGCAGAACTAGAAACTTCCCTGCATCTGAAGGACATTGGGTCAACAGAAGTTAGTCAGAGAGGTGTTTATCAGCGTGTGTGTTTGCCGAGTGTGTGGGCAGTTCAGACATACTGGGACTCTCTGATAGACCGTCGTTGCAGGCGATAAGATTGGGGCCACCGCGGAAGAATCAGTCAGTTATATGCAGGATATTATCACTTGTGTTTTATTGTTTGACATCTTTTATCTGGGCTTCTGCATGCGTCCTGTTTCAGTGTTTCTGAAGGACAAACACATCAGATGGTCAAGTAATAATGTTAATTTTAGATTAAGGCTATTTCTTGTTTAATAGGCCGTTATCAGTGTAAAAGATATAATAACAAAGGTGAACACTAGTTTAATGCTGCTGCAATTGGGATTTTAATTGCATTTAATATGACGCAGTAGATGTATTAGTGTGAACATGCATGACGCATCCTTAAATTATGTGTATCTAGACCATTTCAATGTGGTCATGTTATTGGCCCATGAACATTTCCTGCCTGTTACCAAACTAATTTATTATTGTAATGAATGGCCATTCATTCATTCATTCATTCATTCATTCATTCATTTTCTTGTCGGTTTAGTCCCCTTATTAATCCGGGGTCGCCACAGTGGAATGAACCGCCAACTTATCCAGCAAGTTTTTACGCAGCGGATGCCCTTCCAGCTGCAACCCATCTCTGGGAAACATCCACACACACACACACACACACACTACGGACAATTTAGCCTACCCAATTCACCTGTACCGCATGTCTTTGGACTGTGGGGGAAACCGGAGCACCCGAAGGAAACCCACACGATGGCAGGGAGAACATGCAAACTCCACACAGAAACGCAAACAGAGCTGAGGTTCAAACCAGCGACCCAGCGACCTTCTTGCTGTGAGGCGACAGCACTACCTACTGCGCCACTGCCTCGCCGAATGGCCAATCAATCATATCTTAATGTTAAAACAGCTATCATGACATAATTAATCAATGTGTGGCTCTTTTTGAATTCTCGGAAGCTGTAGAAATTAAAAATGTAAAACAGGGAATACGTTGGGACCATTGTTTTTGTTTACATCTCTCAAAATGGTCTAGACAGTTACATAAGAAAGGCTTTCGCACTTAATAACAGAGTTTCCACGAGAGTCTGTTTGTAAATCGCTTTGAATTGCTTTGTTATTTGGTTTACAAAACGTATATTCATTCATTCATTTATTCATTTTATTCCGGCTTAGTCCCTTTATTAATCTGGGCTGGGGTCGCCACAGCGGAATGAACCGCCAACTTATATGTTTTACGCAGCGGATGCCCTTCCAGCCGCAACTCAGTACTGGGAAACACCCATACACTTTCACATTCACACACATACACTACGGCCAATTTATTTTATTCAATTACCCTATAATGTGTCTGTGGGGGAAACTGGAGCAGCCAGAGGAAATCCACGCGAACACGAGGAGAACATGCAAACTCCACACAGAAATGCCAACTGGCCCAGCCAGGGCTCAAACCAGTGACCTTCTTGCTGTGAGGTGACAGTGCTAACCACTGCACCACCGCAACGCCCATAATAATAATAATAATAATAATAATAATATCCAAATGCAATTGCAAATATACAATTAATTCATATTTAAAATAAAAATTATTATAATTTATTCACAATTTATTGACATAATATTATTGTACATACAAATATTTAATAATATTCTGCTTATTATTTAAAAATAAAATTGATACAAACAAGCAAATTACAAATTCCCTTTAATTTTACCAAATAAACTAATTATGACTCTTGATAATAATAATAATAATAATAATAATAATAATAATAATAATAATAATAAACTGTTTCAAAATGTAAACATTTAATTAATTAATTACTAATTAACACATCAAAAAATTTATATCTAAATTGAACTAATGAAAATATATTACAGATTGGGTGAGGCAGTGGCGTTTGATACAAACTTGTGCAGATTAGAAATATTGATACAAATTCCCCATTTTAATTTAACTATCACTATAAATAATGTAATTATTACACAAAGCATTACACTACAATAATAATAATAATAATAATAATAATAATAATAATAATAATAATAATAATTATTCAATTTAGGAAAAGGAAACAAGTTATATACTTTAGACTAGTTTTAGATCATTTTATTAAATTAAAAAGATCCTACTTTGTCCTGTTCTGCCCTCTACTGTGGAAAAAAAAGCTTCATCATTGCACAAATGGATTCAAATATAAAAAACTGATATATAAAATCAATGAATACGTATATATTTATTAGTAATATGTTTCCCTGCAAAACTTTATATATTAGAAGGGATACGTTCCTTTTTATTCTTCCTTCTCGTTCCTTTTCTTTGAGTTTGTTTACAGTCCATTATAGAATCGAATTGAATCCAGAATTGAAGCCACAGTTTTATATTCGTCTCTGTAATGAATGAGTAGTTTTAGAGCCCCAGTCACTGAGCTAATCATTTCCCTTGCGTCAAAATTCCAATCTCACCAGGCAAGTTTTTCATTAAAAGACCAACACCACAATTGTGTCCGATTGGTCAGAACCGCAGGCAGAGTCTACAAAACGCACCCTGTGATTGGTCGACAGTCAACGTCGGCAACAGAATCTGCGTTTTGATTGGTCGCCTCCTTAGTCATCTGGGTACAATGTAGCTAGGTTGGTTCTTTCTACTCGCTCTACGTAGGTATTAGTTTAATACATAGATAAGTTAGTGAGATATTAATTTATTAATATTTGTACAGTTAATACAGTTTAATTAGTGTAAACAAAGCATGCGAAGGGTGACGCTTTTTGTCAACGGAACCTCCAAAAATGGCAAGGTGAGTTGAACGTTTAGCATGTGTCCAACTCCAGTGATGTCCTGTTAATCCCATGACTGTTAATCCCATATGAAAACATCTCCCAGTTTGTTAAGAAATAGATACAGAAAGCTTCTATATCGCTTTCAGACATACACGTTGTCAGTTTAATATTGTCGATATGGGTTAGGCCAAAGAATAGCTCGCTTTACTGGTATTTTAACATTGTTTACTGTACCTCGGGTTTGCATTATTTGTCTTGTTGACACTACCAACAACATCTGAGGTAAAGTTGGTTTTACGTATATTCACACATTCAGAAAAGTATTATTTACAAAATATAAATAGTGAAATTATATTAGCAGCCATCGACTATCAAAGTAAATCATTGTTTATAGTCAAATAAATAATAGTGCTAATGCTGTTTTTAAGTAATATTTACATGTGATATCAGACCGAATATTCAAAGTACAGTGGTAAACAATATAGGGAGCATGTCACAAGTTGTTACTGAACCAATGTGCTAATATAAATCCAACTTTACCTCAAACCGACACCAACTAATAAGTATATATTATTAACAGCATTTTTGTTATATACGAGCTATTCCAGCATTATGGATGTGACTTTTGCAGTAAAAACATTACTTCACAGAGAAAGTATATTAACGTTATATTGAAATATCTCCTTATATTTTTCAAAACAACTAACCACAGAATTATGGGATCAGACAAATATCAGTCTGGAAACATTTTCATAGAGGGAAAGTGTATAAATATAAAAATATTTATACTTATCCTTTAAATCACTGTGGGTGGCCGAGCTTATGAATGGCCAAAAACCAAATCACAGAATTATTACTCTATTACAAATATTTGCAAATCTATTTCTAATTTATTTCATATTTAAAATGACTACAAAACAATGCCTTATATTAACTAATGCAGTGTATGTTTTGTAATTGTACAATGGATTTATTACTGGAAAAGAAAAACAATCCCATTTATAACAGAATGCTGTCTCTTGATTTGCCAATGTCTTCTGCATTGTATTTATATTTTCTAAAAATCTGATTCCGTTACAACATTTAGTTTGTTTGCGTTTTGTAGCTCAGCGATTTAAAAACAAATAAACAAAAAAGGGTTTATTCAAATTAGAAATGACAATCTTTGTAGAAGGCTCTCGTCCAAACCCTCTCCCTCATTCTTATTCTCTTCTTATGGTGGGCCAAATAACAGGTTACCATGGGCCAACTATGGTCCACAGTTCCTAGTTTGGGCATCTCTCCACTAAACATTTAATTGTTTAAAAATAAAAAATTAATCACTTATTTTATTGTATTACAGGTGGAATAAGTAGGTTGTTTAAATATATACAGTCAAGCCCTAAATTATTCATACCCCTGGCAAATTCTGACCTAAAGTTTGTGTTTAAATGTAAATTAAAGCTGAGAAATATTTTTTGTACATTATCTTATTATGTTTTTGGAGAAGCCTGTGTCATTTCCGGACAAAAAAACTCCAGCTGGCTGAAGAATTTGCCAGGGGCATAAATAATTTGAGGCTTGACTTTACCTGAAACTGTGCAATGCTGAAAGATAGTGACAACATAACTTTACTTCACCCTTATTTTATCATTTTATTATTACTTAAGTTATTT
The DNA here is from genome assembly GCF_052040795.2 of Danio rerio. NCBI lineage: Eukaryota > Metazoa > Chordata > Actinopteri > Cypriniformes > Danionidae > Danio > Danio rerio. Next base: position 59,074,638 of record NC_141028.1, on the reverse strand, counting down.
AAAACCTTTTAAATTGCCTTCTATAGGCCATCTACTGTATATATAAAATCAGTTTTATAAATATTTATAATATAATATGGCGCAGACACTAAAATGGTCTCGTCGTTGACCCTGTAATAAAATTTGTAGTGCAATCATTACAGCATTAATGGATTGATCGTGTTGTTGTTTCTGTTGCAGGTTGTAGCTGTTTATGGGACTCTGTCTGATCTTTTGACACTCGCAAGCAATAAATTGGGATTAAGGGCTTGTAACTTGTATAATGGGAAAGGTGGTCTTATAGACGACATTGCCCTCATCAGGTACAGTTTCATAGGCATTTTTCAACAATTATTTGTTCATTTATGGAAAACAATAGAGGGAATATTACTGAGAAAACATTTCTCTCCTGCCTTGAGTTGAATAAACAAATGTGTACGTGCTGGATGTACTACAGGGGTGTCCAAACTCAGCCCTGGAGGGCCGGTGTCTTGCAAAGTTTAGTTTCAACCCCAATCAGACACACCTGGGGTAGCTAATCAAGCTCTTACTAGGCTTCCTAGAAACATCCGTGCAGGTTTGTTGAGGCAAGTTGGAGCTAAAATCTGCAGGACACCGGCCCTTGGTACTAAAAGGCAGGAGCGCAACTACACATTTACTGAGGGGTATGCGGGTTTAAGTTTTGCGCCCTCAACCACCCTGACTTTTGTTCATGTGTAAGTTTTAATAGGTTTAAGAATCATTAATATCAAGTATATTAAATTTATATAGGGAATTTTAATCCAAATACTAAATCTGAAATACCTGCTCATGTGAAAAAGGTCTGTACTTACATAAACATACATTTTGTGTGATCCCTCTTATTTTGGCAAAATAATTAATTAATTATAAATAATAATAAATAAAGAAAAAATTCAGATCAAATTTATGATTTTTGACATCAACTGTGTATGTAGGATTTGACAGTTTATTTTAATCAGTTACATCTACATGAATACTTTACACTTGGCTGTGTGACTGCATGTTATTGTGTTAAATGATTTTGAATTAAACGTGTGTGCCAGCGTATGCAATTAATAGTATAACTTTTTATTTAATAAAATACATTATTATACTTGTATAAGATGCAAAATAAGCAATTTTAACAAAACATATTTATTTATTTTTATTATTTAAATCTTTTAATAAGGATAATTTCAAAAATAGTTTTGGCACAATGGCGCCCCATGTGTAGCGCCACTATGCGCCGCATATACTGATGGGTATGCGGCTTCAACTTTTGCGTGCCCCCCTTCAATCCAACTTTATTTTAAAACAGGCAAGTGATAAAATGTGGAAAATATTTCCATCAATAAATTAAAGATATTGTTTCATAAAGATATCAATATGCTTCATACTATTTCAGTTGTGTAAAGAACTGCGAAACGGTATTTTTTGAAGTAGTAAAAGGTATAATTACATTAAGCATGTTAAGTCGCAAAGAAATGTATCTCATACCAGCCCAAATTTCTTCTTAATTTAATTTTCCCTCACTAAATGATTATAGCACCTTGACTAGCCTTGCTTTTGGACTTTTTGTACTACATTTTTCAAAACAAAATGATAGACATGAGAGTCCTAAAGGACAAAAGAACATTGCAATTACTTCTCACATGCATACTGTGAGAGGTGTAAGGTCTGTCTTTGCAAGAACAATTGACTGAAACTGCTAAAAGTGAAATAAAAAAGACTGTCAAATGTTTAGTGTAAAAAAAAACAGAAACAAACTGTGTGAAATGTTCTATTTAATTGAAATGTTATAACTTTGTTTGTAGCTAAAATTAAAATAGTTTTGAGCTAAGAAGTTACCAAAAGGCCTGATGAATCAATGTGATACATAATAAATTCATAAAAATACGTATATGGTATGAAAAATGGGGGGGAGGGGTGGAATGATTTTTTAATTTAATAAAATACAATATTATACGCGTATAAAATGCTAAATAAACATTTTTAACAAAATATATATATATTATTTGAAACTTTTAATATGGATAATTTCAAAAATAGTTTTGGCACAATGGCGCACCCCATGTGTGGCGCCCCTATGCGCCACATATACTGCATACCCCCTTTTTGCGCCACTGGCCACTGCTAAAAGGTAGCTGCAGATAAACTTGTTATGATACATCATTTGTGTCATGTGATATATTTGACTGAAGTTTTTAGAATTAGTAATATTATTGTCATTTTAAGAAAATTTTATTCTGCTGATTATATAATCTTTATACGACAGGCAGCATAATAACTCAAGCAGGCGTAAACACTTTCAAGGGACAAAAACCGTTCATTCGTCTCTTTATATATATATATATATATATATATATATATATATATATATATATATATATATATATATATATATATATATATATAATAAATATATATATTATATATATACATATATATATATATATATATATATATATATATATATATATATATATATATATATATATATATATATATATAATAAATATATATATTATATATATATTTTTTTTTTTTCCCCCCACAGAGATGATGATGTGCTGTATGTGTCAGAAGGAGACGCTTTCATTGGTGAGTGAACATCAGTTTGTTTTCATTGTAGTTCAGCTGCTGGATTTATATTTTAAGCTTTATTAATAACACTTATGCCATAGATTGGATTTGCCAAGGAACACAAAAGGAACATTAAATTCACCTTTCATGAACTTACATAAATGCATTTTAATAATTATTATTCAGTGAAGTTTGAGATGCCAGGTCAGTGTTTATTAGTTGTTTGTGCTGTAGATCCTCATAGTGAGGGCAAAATGTCAGATGACATCTCAGGATCGCACACTGATTGGCTGACGCTGAATATTGGTGGGCGGCTTTTCACAACCACTAGGTAAACATGCTGCATACTTTGCTTTCCTACTGGCTTCAAATACACTGGTATCCATTAACTAGTGTTTATGTGTATATTTTGTTTTCTCTTGTTTCAGGAGTACTCTTGTGAGTAAGGAGCCCGACAGCATGCTGGCACACATGTTTAGAGAGAAGGGTTAGTTCAAAAGCAAACTTTCAGACCCTCATTAAAGATGTCCAAGACGAGCTATTTATATTAATGTGGATTAAAAGTGAAAATTGTAAATTATAGGTCATTAAAAATCTCTGTTTGCATGGTAGTTTCTTAATCAGAGTATTGTCTTAAAATTTTGAGCATTGGTGTCCATTTTAAAAGCAATTATTTTGATTTAATAATGACTTTAAGCTGAGTTTATTTTGCTTGTTTATCAGACTGTAAATCACAGTGATGTTATATCAGAGTTCTTTGGTCTGTTTTGTGCACCTGCAGATGTTTGGGGCAATAAACAGGATGAACGTGGGGCTTTCCTCATTGACCGGAGCCCAGAGTACTTTGAGCCCATCCTCAATTACCTGAGACATGGTCAGATCATCATCAATGATGGAATAAACTTACTCGGTGAGTCAGCCGGAATGCTACCTGAAGCGTTTTTAGGTGACTGTTTTCATTTAATTCACTAAATATAGATTGGAGCCAGACAGAATCTTTTTTTTGCTATTATTTGCAGAATTTTGGGGTAATAAAGGCATAAGAACTAAATATTAAAGCAATTTTTTTTTGATGACATGTTTGGTAAATAAAGTAAGTCTCTCATATACAGTGTATAAGTATTGAACACGTCATCATTTTTCTCAGGATGTTGGTAACAACCAAAGAAATCCATGTTTGCAAAATAAAACTAATCTAATTAGTTTACAAATTAAGTTCTGTGTAATAAAATGAAATGATGCAGAATAAATGCAGTGAACACATGAAGAAAGGGAGGTGTAGAAAGGCAGTGAAAGCCCAGACAGCAGCTGAAATCTCTCGGTAGTTCTTTAGCATTCCTCTGCCCTTAGTGTAAATGAATATCAGCTGCTTCAGTTCAACATCTACATTAGCAGGAGGATCAAGATGAAACTATGGTGGACATTTCAGCAAGATCCAAAACACAGCCAAGGAAACTCTGAAATGCTTTCAAAGAAAGACAATCAAGCTGTAGAATGGCCCAGCCAATTACCTGACTTGAATTCTATAGAGAATACAAAATAAAGCTTAGATTTTACAGACGAGACCCACAGAACCATCACGATTTCGTTGGAGTAGCCAACAGAAACCGAACAAACTCCTTCCGTGAGAGTGGAGAGTGGTCTTCAAGTGGATGAGAATTTATTAGCAAATTAGAAGGGACAAAAATACACAATTAATGCACAAGTATATGCATACAATGTTGTGTCATTGCATTGCTTTTACACAACTAATTTGTTAGATTGTTTTGTTTTGTTCTTATGTTTGTATTGTTTGGATATATATATATGTACAAGGCTTAATTTGTGCCGGAACACTTCGAATCCAGATCCGGCACTTCTGAAATCTGATCCAGCGCTTCGATTTACCAATCCTCCTCCTCAACTGCCCTCCTCCCCCGTCCGCTGTTATCTTTCACTTTCTTCCACGACTCCCCAACCCTCTTCACTTTCATTTGCAACACCCACCCTACCCAAACCCCCTCAACCACCTCACTCTTCACTTTTTTCACAATAGCCCTTTGCCATACAACCCCAAACACCCCCCCACACCACCCGCTCTACACTTTCATGAGTGACACCTCTCCATCCTTGGGTAGCATGTCGAATCCGTTAGCCCAATCTGTTCCAGGACTTCGCAATTCATAAATTAAGCACTGCATATATATATATATATATATATATATATATATATATATATATATATATATATATATATATATATATATATATATATATATATATCTACTAATAGACAGAAAATTACACTTTACAAACTGTTAAATCACCTAAACATCTGCATATTATTCAATAATAGTACTGAAATTAATAGAAAAAACTGAACAAATATATATATTTACACACATGTATATATTTATTACACATTAAGTAAATAAACGGATCCCACCTGGGCCTAATATAAGCAGTTAGCCTGGTATGTAGATTATTGCAATATTTTTAACCTGAGTCAATCACTAATTCAAAGCCATGTTTATAAAAAGTAAGGCCAAATGTGATAACGACTCCACTGTTCAATAACTAATTATTTTTTAATTGCATACAACACTGTACACTACTAGCTATTTTTTCTTTATTAAGTTTTACTGAACATGGATCCATTTAACATACAAGCTTTGGTAACACTTTAGTTTAAGCAGCATATTCTCACTATTAACTAGTAGTTTATTACCTGCGCTTTATTGAGATATTAGCTGTTTAAAACTACTTTATAAAATGCATATTCTGCATGATCTTAGTCTACATCCCTAATCCTACCTACTGCAAACCTAACTACCTCCTCAATATCTAATAATATGCGGCAAATTGGGAGTTATTGAGGCAAAAGTCATAGTTAATAATGATGTAATAATTTAGAGAATTGTACCTTTATAAAGTATCACCCAATTTTTTAAGAGAGGCATAAGATGAGATGAAAACGACAATCTTCAAATGTGATCATTTTATTAATGCTTTATAGGTGTACTGGAAGAAGCTAGATTTTTTGGAATAGAGCAACTGGCAGAACAGCTGGAAGTCGCCATCAAGGTATTTAAGCACACTGCACTTTACACCCCATGCGCATCATGCGTGGCTTTCCCAGTACTAGGAAACGCCTATACACTCTCACGTTCACACACACACACACTCAACATACAATATGGCCAATTTTGTTTACCCAATTCACTTACATTACATGTCTTTAGGGGACATCGGAGCACCCGTAGAAAACCAATGCGAACACGGGGAGAACATGCATACTCCACACAGAAATACCATCTGACCTAGCCAGGACACGAACCAGGAAGCTTCTTGCTTTGAGGCAACAGTGCTAACTAGGGGTGTAATAATACACTTAGCTCACGATACGATGTGTATCACGATATAATGTTCACGATTCGATATGTATCACGATATTTGGAATAAAAATTTAAAATTAAACTGAAATGCAAATTTTACCAAGTAAACTATTTTTTATGTATTACTTTTGTTTCAACTTGTTAAACTGAACCTTCTTTAAGAAAATAAATTAAACAGGCCTGTCTCTGGAAAATAAAACAATTTAAAAACTTCTTAAAAATATTATTGAAATGACAGAGACAAAATTAAGGAACAATTTAAGTAAAGGTGCAAAAAAAAATAAACTTTCTATTCAATTGAATTTAACAGTAAGAGCTTAAGGCTTTGCTTGGTCACTTGTGTTTTTTGTGTGTGCAAAAAAAATCCACATTTCCAGGTATTTAATTCATATTTAATTAAATTAATTTAGAGATATCTCTAATTACAATTTTGACTAATCAAAACTCATTTAGAGATATCTGCAAATATTTTTCAATGGAAGTCAATGGAGGAATATGACTAGTCATAATATATTTGCAGATATCTCCAATCTGATTTCGTACTAGTACAATTGTAATTGCAGATATCTCTAATTGTCATTCTGACTAGTCGAATTATAATTATGACTAGTCAAAATATAATTAGAGATATCTCTAAATATATTTATGGATAGTCAGAACAAAGGTTTAAATGCTAAAACGGCTTGCCATACGTGCGCGTCTATCAAAGTCCGCCCTCTGTAGTAACAGCTCACAGTCAGCAGCTCACAGTCAGCTCACGTCATGTGTGATTTTGCGGCGGGAACATTATATGAAGACAGAATGATATTTTAGGGTGAATTGTACCTTATAAATACAGTATGTGACTCTTTCAACACCATTAGGAGGTATCCCTGTCGCTGTGCAAAGTATGTAATTCACTGTGAAGACTTTAAAACTTAGGATGTTTGACCCAGTATGCGTGTCAAAAAGCGGACGAGTCTAAAGCAATGACTGGTCAACCGAAATGTTGCCAGACGTCTGATTTTGAGAGGATGGGCCATCCTCTATTTCAGCTCCACTCATCTTGGTCTGCTAACATTACTGCTGCTGCAATCTGAACTCACGTGCGACAGCAGGTGGAACGTAGCTCACTTGCAAACAGCTCAACTAATAAGAGAAAACAGACGTCATATCGTAATCAAATCTTCATAACGCCACGATGCATATTGTGATATTTTTGCATCGCAATAAATCGTACAACGATAAATCGTTATATCCCTAGTGCTAACCACTGAGCCATTGTGTCACTAAACTTTTTGTTTATATATTTGAAAACATTTTATTTTAAACTTGATTAACTGATTCAAATTAATGCAACATAAAACATTTGTTGTCATGGCTTTGTATGGTAAATCCTTTTGAAAATAAAAACTTTTTTTTTTTGCTAAATCCGAAAAATTATCAATATTGTATGCATATAATTGTGCATTAATTGTGTATTTTTGACTCTTCTGATTTGCTAAAGAATTCCCATCCACCTGAAGACCACTCTCCGCTCTCACGGAAGGAGTTTGTTCGGTTTCTGTTGGCTACTCCAACCAAATCAGAGCTACGCTGTCAGGTAGAAGACATCATATGAATGTATAAAAAGTCATATTTAATGTCATGTTCTTTTGGTGTTAAAGGGGTCCTATTAAGCCCTTTTTACAAGGTGTAAAATAAGTGTCATAAGAGTCTGCATGTGACATTTCAGATCAAAATACCCCACAAATAATGTTTTAAAACTCTTTGAACATGACCCTTTTCGGCTTTTATTCTAACCATGCCTATTTGGTGACTGTCACTTTAAATTTAAATGAGACTGTGCTCTTTTTAAAAGAGGGCGGAGCTACAAATGCCTGTGTGTCAACATAGTGGCAGATTCAAAAACAAGACTAATCTCCTATGCTAATGAGGGAGAGATGGTCCCTAATGGGCGGGGCTTTCTCTTACTGATGACACGTTCAAAGAGAGAAGTGTTTCTGCAGACTGTTTTTATCAAGCGTGATCATAAAAAACAGAATTAATTCATTTTTACCATTAGAAGCTGGTTGTATTCACACACTGCTGCCACACAACTGTGTTTAAACGTCTTATGAAAACGATTTATGCATAATAGGTCCCCTTTTTCTGCTCTTTCCCTCTCAGGGTCTTAATTTCAGTGGAGCGGATCTCTCTCGGCTGGATTTGCGCTATATTAATTTTAAGATGGCTAATCTGAGTCGCTGCAATCTCACCTATGCAAACCTGTGCTGCTCAAACCTAGAGAGAGCCGACCTGTCGGGAGCCAACCTGGATGTGAGCCCTTTATCTCTTGCTCTGGGACAAATCTCCTTCTTTTTCATCTCTCAGTTTGTTAAATGATCCTGTTCTCCAGGGTGCTAATCTTCAGGGCGTGAAGATGCTCTGCTCCAATGCGGAGGGAGCGTCTCTTAAAGGATGTAACTTTGAGGATCCCTCTGGACTTAAAGCCAATTTAGAGGGTAAAACTCCTGCATATTTAAATCCAGTGTTTATTTTATCTAGTAGAATTAAGCTGATGGACCCTTTTCACATGACATATTATGACACATTTAACGTCGTCAGCACCTTGAAGGTTTGGAATGTTTAGATTTTAGATTTTTTTTAAACGTGTGAACATTTATATGTGTTTATGAATATTTATTTACCTATATTTACATACACTGTATAAAAAGGCACATTTAAAAAACATATTTTAAAAAAAAAGGTTTTTTTTTTTTTTACTAAACTGTTTCTCTTTTAGGTAAGTTAGAATTATTGAATTTGTTTCTGTTCTGCTTAATAGCAGAATAATGAGAGAGAGATTTTTTTGAGAAATTGTTTTAACTTTTATTGAAATTCAAGTTCACATACAGTAAGATTATTCTGCCTCTGAAAAACCTCACATGATGCTGTCAAGGTTTTGGAAGTTTCTGATTGGCTAATTGACAACATTTGAGTTAATTGGAGTCACAACTGTAGAATAGTATTTAAGGAAAACCTCAAACACACTGCTTCCTTGTGTGACAACATGGGAAAATCAACAAGCCAGAATCAACAACAAAAAAAAAAGCCAGATTACAATTTGCTAAATTACACTGGGAAAAGAATATTTTATAGAGGCATGTCCTGTGGTCTGATGGAACTAAGATTGAACTGTTTGGCCATAATGACCAGTGTTACATTTGGAGGACAAAGGGGAAGCTTACAAGCCTAGGAACACCATCCCAACTGTGAAGTATGGGGGCGGCAGCATCATGTTGTGGGGCTGTTTTGCTGTAGGAAGGACTGGTCCACTTCACAGCATAGATGGCATCATGAAGAAAGAACATTATGGAGAAATACTGAATCAACATCTCAAGACATCAGTCAGAAAATTAAAACTTGGCCACAAATGGATCTTCCAAACAGACCATGACCCTTAGCATACTGCCAAATGAGTTAAAATGTGCTTTAAGGACAACTGAGTGAATGTTTTGGAGTGGCCATCACAAAGCCCTGATCTCAATCCTATAGAAAATGTGTGGCCAGAGTTGAAAAAGCTTGTGCGAGCAAGACAGCCTACAAATCTGACTCAGCTACACCAATTCTGTCTGGAGGAATGGGCCAAAATTCCTGCAAACTATTGTGTGAAGCTTGTGGAAGAAAACCCAAAACATTTGACCAAAGTATACAGTTTTAAAGCAAAGCTAAAAAAAAAAAAATACCAAGGAAATGTGTTTAAACTTTTGACTGTCTAGAAATAAAAAAAAAAAATCTAAAAAAAAAAATCTTATTAATCTGGTATTTAGCAAATGTAAATCATTTAGGTAATCCTAACGGACCTAAAATAGTAAACATTTAGTATGATTTAACACCAGACATTAAAAAAAATGGCTATGTTCCTTTTTTCAGAGTGTATGTAAAATTCTGGTTTCAACTGTATTTGGACATTGACACAATTCTAACATTTTTAGCTCTATACACCAGCACAACCGATTTGAAATAAAACCAACAAGATGTGTTTTAACTGCAGAGTGTCAGCTTTAATTTGAGCGTATTAACATCCAAATCAAGTGACCGCTGTAGGAAGAGTTTGCATATGCGCCTCCCACTTGTTAAGGGACCAAAAGTAATCAGACATTTGGCTTCTAAACTGTTCCATGGTCGGGTGTGTGTTATTTCCTCATTATCCCAATTACAATGAGCAGATAAAAGGTCCAGAGTTTTTGGGTGAACTGTGCCTTTAATGTTGAACTGCCATGTTTTAAGCAATGTTTTTGCTGTGCGCTTTAGGGGCTAATCTGAAAGGAGTGGACATGGAGGGCAGTCAGATGACTGGGATAAATTTGCGTGTGGCTACGCTGAAGAATGCTAAGCTAAAGAACTGTAACCTGCGTGGTGCTACATTAGCCGGCACAGATCTAGAGGTGAGACGGCAGTGTTGATTGAATGTTTGAAAATGTTTAGAGATTTTTCAAAGGAAGAAGAAAAATATGAACAATTAAAGTCAGAATTATGAGCCCTGCATATTTTTTCACCAATTTCTGTTTAACGATAAGATTTTTTAAAACACATTCCTAAACATGATAGTTTTAATAACTCATTTCTAATTACTGATTTCTTTTATCTTTGCCATGATGATTGTAAATAATATTTGACTAGTTGTTTTTCAAGACACTAGCATCCTGCTTAAAATTACTCTTGATTATTTGATTGTGTGTTCAGAACTGCGATCTCTCAGGCTGTGATCTACAGGAAGCCAATCTGCGTGGTTCAAATGTGAAAGGAGCCATCTTTGAGGAGATGCTGACTCCGCTGCACATGTCTCAAAGCGTGAGATAACCACTTACTCTGCTCACCGCCCGGTAAAAGCCACCAGCCAGCTCCTCACAGCACTCTCTTACCCACAATCCTTTTCACGCTCCTGTGAAAACTTATGCAATACTAGCACTTGTTTTGCCAGCCCTCTTTGAGCTTTACTCACTGCAAAAAAAAAAAACTAAAAGAAATTCTACTTGCTTAGGATTTTTGTCCAGTTTTCGGGCCAGATATCTAAAAATTCTTCAGTCAAGAAGCACTTTCTACACAAATTCAAAATATTGTTTTGTTTTCAGAATCAGTAAGTCAGAATTATCTGAGTTTTTTTTTGTTAAAACTAGCTAAATAATCTTCCATTAGGGTAAATAAAATGTTCTTATTTCAAACTGAAACCAAAATTGTTTTGCTTATGCCATTGGCAGTTTATTTTGCTTGATTTAAGGTAAAACATTTGTTATAGTTACTAGTTACTTCTCATAAAAAGTAAGTAAAAAAAGTTAGTAACTGGATTACATCATTATAAAACTAACTAATTACCAGCGAAAGTAACTATTGCGTTAATTTTTAAAAATGTCCAAAAAGTGACCGCTGTATGTTTAATAAATTGGACACTAAAATAAATAAATTATTATAAATAAAACATTGTACACCATTCTATTCTATTTTATTATAATATTATTACCCAACACACAATCTCCAATCATTATCAGTTATGTGGTTGTCCCACCCCTACACGCAGTCCCCGATCATCACCAGTTATCTGGTTATCCCGCCCCTACACACACACCCTAATATTCATCAGTTATGTGGTTGTCCCGTCTCTACACACACTCCCCAATCATCATCAGTTATGTGGTTGTCCCACTCTTACACACACTGCCAAACAAGCATCAGTTATTTGGTTGTCCCGCTCCTACACACACTCCCCAATCATCATCAGCTATGTTGTTGTTCCGCCCCTACACACAATGCCTGATCATCATCAGTTATGTGGTTGTCCCACTCCTACACACACTACCCAATCATCATCATCAGTTATGTGGTTGTCCCGCCCCTATACACAATCTCCAATCATCATTGGTTTTTGGTTGACCCACCCCTACACACACTCACCAATCATCATCAGCTATGTGGTTGTCCCACCACTACACACAATCCCCAAACATAATCAGTTATGTGGTTGTCCCACTCTTACACACACTCACCAATCATCATCGGTTATATGGTTGTCCTAGCCTTAAACACACACTCTACAATCATTATCAGTTATGTGGTTGTCCCACCCTTACACACACTCACCAATCATCATCAGTTATGTGGTTGTCCCACCACTAGGCACAATCCCCAATCATCATGAGTTATGTGGTTGTCCAACCTCTGTGGATGAAAACCTTGTCAGTGAGCCCAATTGTAAATGAAATATCAATTATATAACACAGCATATAATGGTTAGTGATGGTAATAGCGTTGTAACAACGGAAACTGTAATTTATTTGATTACTCGTTACTGAAAGAAGCAATTCCGTTAGTAACATTGTTTATTTATAAAACCATTATTCCCATCACAAATAATTTCTGAAAACAAAAACTTGTCTAGAAAATGCATCTTAATTTAAGAATGTTTAGATATTTGAACTAGAAACAAGAGAAAAACCTTAAGTAAGTAAAGCAATTTTTGCAGTGCTCTCATGCACTAGTGCACATCCAGGGTCTGTAATTGTGGCCAAAACAGCGAAAGCTTGATGTAGAAATTCCAAATATGTAAAAAAAAAAAACTCTTTTATTTATGCTTTGAGTTGAACAATTGTTCACTTTTACCGAATGTACACATTTCAGGTTGTGTTTTGTCTTAAAAAATGAAGTCAACATTTCTGTCAATCAATGCAACCAAATATATCTGTAGAATTTTAGAGCTGACGATGAATTTTAGGCAAGTTTTGATAAGGCTTAATGTTGCACAGCTTACTCCAGGCAAAGTAAACTCATAGTAGCTTTAAGTAATAATGGAAAATATCTTAAACATCTCGTGAAACTGACGGTTCTAGTTTCAGATATGCAATGTACATTTAATACACAGTTGAAGGCTAAATTATTTGCCCTGTGTGTGTTAAATTTTTTTTTATATATTTTTTTTATATTTTCCAAGTGCTGTTAACAGAGAAAACATATTTTGAAACAGGATAGTTTTGATAACTAATTTCTAATAATAATAAATTTATTATAAATAAAAATTATTTATAAAATTATTAATAATAAAATTATTATAAAGATACTATTATTCTGCTTAAAGTAACATTTAGACAATCAAAAAATATATACAATAATTTTAAGGGGCTAATAAGATTTTTAAAATATTTTTTTTTATATTAAAACTATTATTTCAGGCAAACTAAAAGAAATAGGAATTTCTGCTGAAGATATAATATTATATAAAATACTGTGACAATTTGAATTGCTCTGTTAAACATCACTTGGGAAATATTAAAAAATTATGAAAACAGGAGGGCTCATATCTTTGCTTTTAACTGTATAAGTCTCAGATATTCCGTTTTCATATTTTGTATGTCTAAAAATGTTTTGCTTTCCAGTTTTCCATGTGTTGTTTGATCTACCTCCCATTCAACATAATCATGTTTAGGTTATTTTGACTTCAAAACACATTTTGCTGCGTTCTGTTCTAATTCTATGTAATAACACTTATAGCCATAGGTTAATATGCACATTGATTAACCAGTGGTGCCAGTATGCTGGTTTATATCATCACTATATTATACATGTAAATATGACACTTCAGATTTCTGATTTTCCCTATTATTTGTTTTATTGTGGAGGTGAATTGCTGAAATGACCAACCCACACCAAATATTTTCATGTGATGATTCTTGTGTCATAATGTCAAATCTAGTTCTTCCTGATATTTATGGTATGTTTGTTTATCAATCCTGTCTGGTTTGTTTTTTGTTGAAGCACTAAATTAGAGCATCACTTTGTGCACTGTAAAACGCAATTATTTACTTTATTTTAAAATAGCGACAAGTAGACTTTACTTAGAAAAATTGAACAAACCTGTTGTATTTTAGAGCATTTAAAGTGGACCTATTATGCAAAAATCACTTTTATATGAAGTTTAAACACAGTTCTGTGGTAAGAGTGTGAATATAGCCAGCTTCTAATGGTAAAAAAATATAAATTTTATTTTTTATAATTACACTTGAGAAAAACAATCTGCAGACACACTTTAACTGGCATTCTCCCTTATTGTACGTGTCATCAGAGGGGGAAAGCCCCCACGCATTAGTGACCATCTCTCCCTTATTAGCAGAGCATTAGTCTTGTTTTTGAATCTGCCACTATGCTGACACAGGCATTTGTAGCTCAGCCCTCTTTTGAAAAGAGCACAATCTCATTTGAATTTAAAGCGACAGTCACCAAAATGCCACTATTAGTATCAAAGCCTAAAAGGGGCAGTTTCAAAGAGTTACAAAACATGATCTGTGGGGTATAATGAGCTGAAATTTCACATACACTATACAGTGTTGCCAACTTTGTGACTTTGTCTGACCCTCTTATTGACACATTTTCAAAAAATTGACTAGCAACAAATCTTGTGACTTTTTTTTTTTTTTTGGTGTTACTGAAGATTTTTATAGACACTCATATGGTCCACACTGTACCGTTGTACCGAGCTGTGGATGATGCCGTCGGCTTTTCTATGGAACAAGATCAGTCTAAAAAATAATACATTCACAATTCACATTTACAAAATTTTATTCGTAAATTCAACAACACAATTCATAAATGCGCAAATCCAATTCGTCAGTTGAAGACACAATTCGCAAATGCGCAAATCCAATTCGTAAATTCAAGACACAATTTATAAATGCGCAAATCCAATTCGTCAATTGAAGACACAATTCGGAAATGCGCAAATCTAATTCGTAAATTCAAGACTCAATTTATAAATGCACAAATCTAATTTGTAAATTCAAGACGCAGTTTTTAAATGCGCAAAGCCAATTCATAAATTGAAGATGCAATTCGTTAATGGACAAAACTTATTTGTAAATTCAAGCCGCAATTTATAAATACGCAAATCCAATTCGTTAAATAAAACATAATTCAGAAATACGCAAAAAAAATTCATAAATTAAAAACGCAATTCATAAATACACAAATCCAATTCAGAAATTAAAAAATACAATTCATAAATGTGCAAATCCAATTCGTAAATTGATGTATGACATAATCTTGTGATATTTAATCACTTTTCGGGCAGAGCTTAGCACCTTTTAATTTAAAATAGTTGGCAATACTTACACTATAGGAACATTGGAGACTTATTTTAGATCTTGTAAAAAGAGGCTTAATAGGTCCCCTTTAAGTTGACTCAACTTAAATTTTATGATACTTAATCATTTTAGGGCAACATGTTCACTCACAATTTTTAAAAGTAAAGTAAACTAATCAATTTTGACAGTGTGCATTTACATCCTTAAGTTTTGTGATGATAAATCTCAAAGAAAGTAGCAGATAAAATACAGCTTAGGTTTTAGTGCTGCTCCGATATTGCATTAATATATCAGCTGACCTGGATTATTTGCTGCGTGGTTTAAAGAAAATGAAAGCCATCTCGAGTTTGTTTTGTTCGTTTGTTTGTTATTATACGATATGCTGTTGTTGTGTTCTTTCATTTACATATGTTATTGTAGGTACTCTGTCAATCCTGTTCAATGAAGGCAATCAAAATAGACTTTTGCACTTTAAGTGTGATTCTCTATGTATATCGGACCCTTGTTTAAGGGGCGCGAGCTATTTATTTATGTATCAGGCTGTATTTATGTAAATGGTGGAGGGACGATCTACTCGTTCTCTCTTCGCCAAACTCTGTTGCACTCTATTACGGATGTGTTTCCATAAATAGACTGTTAGAATCAAGGTTGTTGTCTGTTTTTTTTTATACTCTGTGTATGTGTGTGTGTATGTATATATATATATATATATATATATATATATATATATATATATATATATATATATATATATATATATATATATGTATATATATATATGTGTGTGTGTGTGTGTGTGTGTGTGTGTGTGTGTGTGTGTGTGTGTGTGTGTGTGTATATATATATATAAGATGCAGACAGAGATGGCTTAAGGCTTCTTTTTTTTTAAGCGTTCATCTCAAACTACAGCTGAACAAATCATTACAGAACAGGTAAGTGACATTCTAAGTCGATCTCTCTTTTATACTTTGTATTGCTGTATTTATACCAAAGTAATCAGGGAGTGCTTGCTTTGCTTGTTCCATTTTTGGGGTTAATTATTGCGATCTCCCGATTGCAACAGAGAAATACCGGGAAATCTCTGTAGACTGATTGCATTTCATGTTGTTCAGCCGTATAATCTTAAAATGTGAGCAAAATCACCTGTTTTGTCATCACTTTAGACATTACGCTAGAGAATCATTCAAGCGCTAGCTCTAAAGTGATGTAAGTCAAAGAGTAACGCTTTCTGCTGTTCTGACGTCAGCTGCAGATGTGAATGAATGGCATAAGAAAGTACTTCCTCTTACAAAAGGGTTTTCAAGACTCTCTGGGTTTGTTTGTTTTTTTATATTCACTGTTATGCCGTTGAACTGTTGTATAAACGCAATATTATTATATTGTAGCAGTGCGATATGGCTGTATATGGTCACTGGTGGGACACTAAGGCACTCGGCCTGCTGCCTCGAGCCAATGCACACCTCCCACCAGTGCCAATATGCAGCCATATTGCACTGCTACGGGTGTGATATTGCTTATTTATTCATATATATATATATATATATATATATATATATATATATATATATATATATATATATATGATTATAGTCTTGCTTATATTTTATGTAAAGGGACCATATGGATGCTGGAAATCCTTGATAACGCATGAATTTTTAAGGTTTGAAAAGAGCTTAAATTTTGAATAAAGTGCTTGGAAATTTTATTGTTTTCCTTTCATAATTGCTTCTAAATATTTAGTAATATTTAATAATAAATTTGTAATAATTATTCACTATTTATAATTATATATTATAACAAGTACAGCTGAAGTGCCTTAAATACACCTGGAAAGTGCTTGAAAAGTGCTTAAATTTTACTTTGGAAGAGGTGTATTCTACATTAGTGTTGAAAAAAGTGTTTTATTTACATTTATAAAGGCTTCGTAATACCGTATTACTATATTGATCACCTGCTTGTTTGCTTTTTATATATATATATATATATATATATATATATATATATATATATATATATATATATATATATATATATAATGGTGGATGTTTCATTGTATATGCAAATGCTTTCTGTTTTTAAATTGAAATCTTTGCTGTCATCAACAATTTAAATAAAGGTAATGTTCAAAACAGTAATAAAACAAATAAATAATCTTTACTAAATTTAGATGTAAACTATGTATTCTAAAAAAACCTAATTTTTAAGAAGTATTTCATATTTTAAAAACTAAACTTGTTCTGAAGTGACTGATTTAGATATTAAGATAAATAAAATTAGTTTAGGATTTGCACTGTATCTGAATACGTTTTTGCAGATATCGAATGAAACTGGTAGGTACTGCAGTAGACAACGTGATCCTCTTTCATTTACGAGCCTTGTGAATCTTTCAGACATGATGAGTCCTCTGAAACAGTAGTGCACACAAGTCAAGTTCAGTTTTATTGTCACTTCACATGTATGGATATATAGAGGAACGAAGTGTTGTGTCTCACAGGACCACGGTGCTACATAAATAAACATAATCATAATATGAACACAACACTGGACAACATCCTGGAGCAGTAATCTAACGACATACAGTATTATTTTCTCCAGCACTTTTCACATGACCTGAGCCCTGGAGGTAAGTGAGCTGCTATTATGTGGAAGTGTATGAAGTGCTTTAGCAGGCATGAATGTTTGAAATGAGACCAGAGAAACCAGCTCTACATAATGCAAACTCACGCAAGGATCTTATTTATGTTCTTTGGTAATCTGCATGCCAATAATACAGTCAACAAGATCATAACAACAACAACATTAACCCCAGAACATTCCTTTCTAATCTTGTTGGGTACGGTTCGTTTTATTTGGTGTGTGTGTGTGTGTGTACACACAAACATTTCCCAAATCCTGTTTAACAGAGCTAGAACATTTTTACAGTATTTTGAAAGTAATTTCTTTCAGTTTGGCTGAAATAAAAGCAGTTTTTAGATTTTTACTATTATTTTAGGGTCACTATAATTAGCCCCTAAAGAACAGGCTGTTGCTTGGCGTAAATAACCTTTTTAGGCTTTAAAATTGCGAAAATCTTGCAAAATACCTAGAAAATATTATGTACTGTCATCATGGCAGGGACAAAAGAACTTAGTTATTAAAAGTATTATGTTTATAATGTGTTAAAAAATCTCTACGTTAAATAGAATTTGGGAAATGTTTTAAAAGGGTTAAATTTCACAGGATAATAATTTTGACTCCAACTGTATCTACAGTCTGTCATTTACGCCGGACTTTTATTTTGAAAGTTCGTCAGTTTGTTTTCACACAGCGCGCATCTCTTCACTAACCGCTCAGCCTCATTCATGAACTCGTTTACAAAGGTATGTACAATATCTAGACAGAGTAACAATTAGTTTGTTGACTGTACACATTAGTTAAAGAACATTCAAACATATCGATTGTTCTTCACACTAAAATATGCCTCGTTTACTTGCTTTAAACCTAAATGTAAACAGCAGCTGAACTGTCACGTGTCAAAACAAATGCTGTGAGGCGAATCCTTAATGCTTCAGTAGTTTATACAGAGTAAAACCACGTTTATTTAACAAACAATCACACATATATACATTCAGGTTTACATAAAACTTTTGTTTTATGTGGCGTTTAGGATGAATCCCCATGGAGGTCAGTGCACCTGCAGTGGTCATCTCCCAACACCGAGCGTCCATCAGACTCTGGAGGAGATGGACTTTGAGAGAGGTGCTACATATATTTTAAACACACACATTCTCACCGGCCACTTTATTAGTTACACCTTAATTGTGCCGGGTTGACCCCCTTTTGTCTTCAGAACCGCCTTAATCCTTCGTGGCATTGATTCAACTAGGTAACTAGTGGAAATATTCCTCAGAGATCTTGCTCCATAACTGAAGGACAAGATCTTGGATACAGTGGCAGTGCTAGCTTGAATGGCACCCTGGCTGAACCACCCCATATTCATCAATAAATGAGTGAATGATTGAACGAATGAATGAAGTCAAGAGTTACATATCATGACGATGTTATTACTATCAAATATGAACTGTTCGTTTGCAGGCATTTGGTCAGCAGCAATGGATGGAGATGTGGAGAGAGTCCGGATGCTTATTAAAAAAGGGACTGATCCAAATATGAGGGACCAGGCAAACTACACAGCTTTGGTTTGCTTGTTTTATTGTTCACCACCAATGCATACATTAATTACACTTACTGTAATTAAATTTAAAGTAAAAAAGTAAACTTTTGTTACAGTTACTTGTGTAATGTACTTGATTAATAGCTGTGTATAAATTCAACAGTTCTACATAAATTAATTCCGAGAAGCTGACTGATATAATATACCTTTTTCAACTAAAGAACATTTTCCATTTATCAAAGACAATTGCATAAGCTTAAGGGAAAAAAAATATTTATTGTGACAATATATATATATATATATATATATATATATATATATATATATATATATATATGTGTGTGTGTATATATATACATATATATATATATATATATATATATATATATATATATATATATATATATATACACACACACACTAATGAATGTATGTATATATATATATATATATATATATATATATATATATATATATATATATATACAGTAATCTTACAAAATAACTGATGATAACGGTCCAAAATAGTACATCCAAATTTAAAGTTTTAAACCATATAAAGTTTATAAATTAAAATTTTCAATTAAAAAGAGAAAAACTCAAGAGAAACAAAAAAGAATAAATTAAGTTAAGATTTTGTAGTTTTGTAAGATATTAAATATTTTGCGTATATTTCAATATTTTGTATTATCTTTCCATTTCTGAAGATGTTTGGTGACTAAAATATTATTTTATATATAAATATATCTGTTTAATAAATCTGTCAAATGCACCAACATATATGACCTATATTTACTGAGAAATGGAGAAAAGTATTCATTTTCAAAATGAATTTATGTTTAACACTGTATGTATATATATATACACACACACACAGTTAAAGTCAGAATTATTAGCCCCTGTTTGATTTTTTTTTCTTTTTTTAATATTTCCCAAATGATGTTTGACAGAGCAAGGAAAAGTTATGTCTGATAATATTTTTTCTTCTAGAAAAAGTCTTATTTGTTTTATTTTGGCTTGAATAAAAGCAGTTTTGAATTTTTTAAAAACTATTTTTGGGACAAAATTACTAGCCCCTTTAAGCTAATTTTTTTTCCGATAGTCTGCAGAACAAACCATCGTTATACAATAACTTGCCTAATTACCCAAACCAGCCTAGTTACCTTAATTAACCTAGTTAAGCCTTTAAATGTCACTTTAAGCTGTATAGAAGTGTCTTGAAAAATATCAAGTAAAATATTATTTACTGTCATCATGGCAAAGATAAAATAAATTGGTTATTAGAAATAGGTTTTTAAAACTATTATGTTTATAAATGTGCTGAAACAATCTTCCCTCCATTAAACAGAAATTGGGGAAAAAAATAAACAGGGGCGCTAATAATTCAGGGGGGCTAATAATTCTGACTTCAACTGTATATATATTTTTATTTTTTTACTTTATTAATTACTTTTTTTTTTTTGAAGTAACCCAACACTGTCCAGCTGACAGCTCTTGTTTTTCTCCAGCATTATGCAAGTCGAGCAGGTCATGTGTCAGTGTGTGAGCTGCTGCTGGACTGTGGGGCCTGTGTGAACGCTCAGACTCATGGCGGGGCGACGCCGCTTCACAGAGCGGCTTACTGCGGACACCAGCGGGTGCTGAAGCTGCTGTTAGAGCGAGGAGCGGATCCAGGCCTGACTGATGACGATGGAGCTACACCACTGCATAAGGTAACCCTGGTCAATTTACAGGCTTCCCATGGATCAAAGAGTTTGCCATTGTTCTCTCTATTAGCTGCCGTTATTAATCTCACTTTATTTTCCTTTTTCTGAAAGAGTTGATAACATCATGGTGGAGTTTTTCTTTTATTATTTCTGCAAATGGGATTGTAAAAAAAATATTTGTTGTACTTATTCAGTCAAGTTTACCCAAATATGATGACCTCTGCTACTGAAAAACCCGGAAATGTGAAAAGGGTCCATATTCCAGATTGTTTGATTGTCCAAGTTATTGCAATAAATAAATAAATGATCACGCCATGTGATCGGTAATCATGACTTCCGCAACTTTGAGCTCCGAAGTGGCCAGCTTGACGGCTCTGTTTTAAACTCCGCCCCCGCCTGTGCTCGGCTAATCTCATTGATCACCAGCTACAGCTGTGCTTCATGTCGAACGCACCTTTAGAATTGTGTAAACGAGACCCTGAGAGTCTATTATAGACTCTATATAGAGTTTAGCTATTAGGGATACTAAAATCGCTAGAATATTATGTAAAGATAATCTTTTAAGTAGACTTTTTTTCTATAAATATATCATCATTTGTACAAAATAGGGTCCCACTTTATATTAAGTGTCACTTATACCTGTGAACTTAAATGGTAACTAGATGTGTAAGTAGTATGTAACTACAGTGTATGTACATACTGGTACATAGTATTTACTTGTGTAACACTAGTGTAACTACACACATGTAACAACCCACTAAACAGTATGTGTAAGTTTAAATGTGTAAAGCCTAGTTCACACTACAGGATTTTAAACCTCAGCAGATCGCTGTGCCGTTCACACTACATGACTTGACTTTGTGTCTTTTAATCTCTGTGGTGTTCACACTACGCAACACTCTGTGAATGATCCACAAGAGGGGGGTCACACACTACATGATCTGACAACATCTCATTCCCCAACAGCTCATTCAAACCACAGCCAATGAAATGTTGAGGGAGGAGTCGTCAGAAAAAGCTGAACACTATTGGCTGCTTGTGTGCTGATGACATCACTGACAGCGTTTCAAGCTTTGGAGAAAGCATTTAAAAACATCGTCAAATCAGCTGATTCATCAGCGCATTAATCACTCATCTGCAGGTTCCAGTGGATAGTCACAGAGAGTTTTTAATTTTTGTAATTTTATAACTCTTTGAAATAAAACTAACCGTACGTTCACACCGAAAGCGGCGAGAGCGTCAAAGTAGCCGGAAGTCATTCATTTTCAATGAGAGCCGGCGGCGATAGGCGACGATAAGCGGCGAGGAGCAGCGCGGCGCGTCTTCGCCGGCGTGAGCGTCGAGGAGAGTTGAAATGAAGTCAACTTTATGGTAATGAGCTATGACGCGGTTCAGCGGCAAGCAATCAGAATGAAGACGTCCACCGCTTGATAGCAGTTCAGAGAACACAGACCTGTGAACTTTGGTTCCGACCACAGTTGTTCCCAAGGGTTTGATTATTGCGGTCGCCGGATATCCAATTATTTACAATGTTTTCTTACAGGAACATACATTAAATAAGTTACTGGCGAGTTACTGATGTTCATTAATGTTATATAAATTTATCTTTAAAAAGCGGGAATCTCACGCGATGCGACAGTACAAAACAGTACTGCTGCTTCAGGATATTTCAGACATATGGACACATATTGGATAAATAGAGCAAAGCCACACCACATGCAACTTGATCTTCCATTGTTTTATGAATTTGATAAGAAGTGTGCAACATTTTCACGCTAAAAACAAGTTTTATGCAGGAATGTAACTGATAATGCTGCAACG
Source organism: Danio rerio (assembly GCF_052040795.2). Lineage (NCBI taxonomy): Eukaryota > Metazoa > Chordata > Actinopteri > Cypriniformes > Danionidae > Danio > Danio rerio. The sequence goes on along the minus strand of NC_141028.1, from coordinate 59,051,933 downwards.
GCTCCTTTAAGTACGAGATCAATGTAGCGAGTTTTGACGCTCTCGCCGCCGGAGCTTAAGGCAGACAGCGTTGTTGCCAGGGCGGCCAGAGCGACCTTGGACGCTCTCGCCGCTTTCGGTGTGAACGTACGGTAACAAATAACACCCTGCCGTTTTCTAACTATCAGTGTATTTCTTTCTGACATTGTTATTTTTTTTTATTACAAAACAGTAAAGAACTGGGCATTTCTGCCTTAAATTATCATATTGGTTAAAATGACTGCATGCATGTCTGATACTTTTCACTGTGACTTTAAATATGTGTGCATTTTCTTGCCTAGCAACTTCCTGCTAACATAAACAAAACTTTCTGATGGCAAAAACATCAATTTACATCAGATATCTTTCAAAACAGCATATTCTGTGCTGAATAGCTCCTGTTTGAAAGTGAAAATGAAAGCCAAGACCTTTAAGTGTTTTAGTATCTTAACTACATATTTATAGGCTGTATCACCAAAAAAAGATTATATTTTTAGGGTAATGGTGTCATTAAATATGATGCCAGACATTCAAAGCTTGATTTTAATATCTCAATAATAGCTTTGAATGTAAACATGTTGTGACAGTATGGCGTTTATATGAGAACGGTCAGAATGAGCAGTATGGTAATTCTAATAGTTACACAATTCTTGCTCCACTGTTAATATAGCCTACTCTCATGTCTGTGCTAATACAGAATGAAGCGAGTGCACCGATGCCCATTCTGACCAATCACAGATGTTTCTGTTGAGCTCCTGAACACACAGGCATTCAGCTCATGCTGATATGCTCTCTCATTGGCTGCAGCTCGTCACTACATCTGACCACACGTGGGGTTGAGTCGGCCGACTGCTCTGGAATATTTAGCATGCTGAATGTTGGATTTCCGTCTGCGAGGTGTCGGCGACGCGTCAGCGAGCCTCGTTGATGCGTTGTTCAGTAGTTCACACATAAAGACTGGCGAGCGCCGTGCACCCGCAGATTTCTTCCCGATCACAGCCTGATCTGTCGGCGAGCTCGTTAACTTCCAAATCGGGCTCAAATCAGGCTTAAAATCCTCTAGTGTGAACTAGGCATAACAGGACATTAATAACAATCTTTGCTAAAGTACCCCTTTAATGTGAACTACTGATGTGTTGTTACATGTGTGCAGTTACACCAGTATTACACAAGTAAATGCTATGTACCAGTATGTAAATACACTGTAGCTACATACTACTTACACATCTAGTTACCATGTAAGTTCGTAGGTATAAGCCATAATATAAAGTGGGACCCAAAATTTTGGTGATATTTAGATTTTTTTTTTAACCAACCAACAAAAATAATTCCCATGAACAAAATCAAGTCCTGCTCTGTTTTGTTTGTGTGTGTGTGTGTGTGGGTTTGTGTGTCAGGGAAGCTATTTTATTCAGACATATTTTACTACAGGGAAGAAAGACTACTCATTCATACTGACTTTAATACAGTATTTGATCGAATATTTGTGACTGTATGTGCACACAGGCTGCTGAGCAGAGGTGTTTTGTGGTTTGTAAACTGTTGGTGAAGCGCTTTCCAGCTTTGCGGGATATAAAGGATAAAAGATCACGGATACCTTTCGATCTCTGTCCAGAGGACGACAGCAAATGGGAGTTCCTGAAGCCAGCACAATGACCGGATCTGTTACAGTTTGTAAGGCCTTTTCATGAAGCAATATGAAGACTTTTTTTAAGAGCTGTGCCTTATTATTCAGTGTGTCATATGCATGGAGCAATGGATCATCCCTGATGGTCACTTTTGTGAGCCTACACGAGTGAATCCAGTGCCAGCAAGTATGACCAGATCAGGAAATAAAAGACTGGGATACTAAGGAATGCTAATTCTTCATGCATAATGGTGTTGGGTGGAGACTTTTATTTTGAAGCTTTGGAAAAGCATGTGAATTTGCCACCAGACTAATCCATATGCCGACAGGGGGGAAATGAAGCAAACTGATTTGCTTTCATTCATTTTCCTTCGGATTAGTCTATTTTAGAGGTCACTACAGCAGAATGAACCGGCAATCCGATCTGTCTGTTTACATCAGGGGTCACTAATCTCGGTCCTGGAGGGCCGGTGTCGCTGCAGGGTTTAGCTCTGACTTGCCTTATCACACCTGCCTGGGTGTTTCAAGTATATCTAGTAAGACCCTTAGCTGCGTACCAAATCGCATACTTATGCACTATTCTACGCCATTTTGTAGTATAAATAGTGTCAGCAGTGCATTTACACTGAAAACTCTAAAAATAATAAGTGCACTTTAATTACCCGGATGATGCACTCATTCAGCCGGTAAAATGAAGTGTGTAATGATGGACACTTCACACACTCAACGACCGCAGCTTTGCTTACGTAGCGGAAGGGGCGGAGCTATCGGACGCACATGTTGGATAACTTTATTTATTTTGGATGGTGAAAGCAAAATTCTTCTACGAGAGTGATTATAGCGCCTCCCGATGGTGAATGCGGCAATACTCAGGGCAGGTATTATTTGATAATTCGGCCGTTTACTTCAATGATTTGGCGACCGTCAAACGTCATCAGGGAAACGGTTTGAATTTCCGCTTAGTAAAAAACATTAGTGTGCCATTTGGGACGACACTACATACATATACTACCCTGTTGAGTGTGTAAGTGCATAAGTACATAGTGCATAGTGTATAGTGTGCCATTTGGGACGCAGCTTTAGTGTGCCATTTGGAACGACACTACATACATATACTATCCTGTTGAGTGTGTAAGTGCATGAGTGCATAGTGTATAGTGTGCCATTTGGGATGCAGCTCTTGATTAGCTTGTACAGGTGTGTTTGATTAAGGTTGGAGCTAAAATCTGCAGGACACCGGCCCTCCAGGACCGAGTTGGGTGACCCTTGGTTTTCATGATAGTCGCATTGTCGCATATCACATATATATTTATATCTGATTTATTTCCATATATGAAGAAGGCCTGAAACCGATCTCTAAATATCCAAATGCATGCGCTTTTTTTTGTGTTCACATAGTCATTGAACAGATACGATCTATACCAGGGGTGGCCAGTCCTGTTCCTGGAGATCTACCTTCCTGCAGATTTTAGTTGCAACCCTTATCAAACACACCTGTCTGTAATGGGGTATATGCCGAAGCATGCTAATAGGACTTTTAATTTGCCAGTAACCTGGGTCAAGCGCTTCCGGCGAATTGAATGCCAATGCAAAATCCGGTGCATTCAAGGTCAGCTTTCTTTAAAAATCAGCGATCTCCATTAGCTGAGTGATATCCGATTTAGGGTGGGTTTCAGATTGTACAAGAAGCCCTGCATTAAATTACATTTTCCCCCGCCATATCTTTATAATATGAGCATATATTTTACCCTAGTATATTCAATGGAGCTTCTACGTTAGCCTGCTGATTCTGACGGGCGCGTGCGAGTCAACAGCTTTTTGTCTCGTTTTACGCTTGAGCAACTAAATGAATGCTAAAGTTTATTTAACTGATTGTATTTTAATGACATTAAAACATCGATGCTGTATAAGGAACCGTATAAAATGGTAAAAAGTTCACAATAACAGGTCACCGGAAGTGTATCAGCATGGGAACTGCACTAGCTCGGCATATACCCTATTATCACGTGGATTTCAGGTCCTAATTGATTGGTTCAGGTGGGTTTGATCAGGGTAGGAGCTAAACTGTTCAGGAAGGTAGATCTCCAGGAACAGGTTTGAGCACCCCTGATCTACGCAATCAAAAAAACTGGCAATTGGGTCACATTTAACTGGCAGTGTAAACAGGGCCGTTGAGTTAAAAACAAATAACAGATGAGATTTTGGTTTTGGTGCCAGTAGAATGAACAGAAAAACTCAATATTTACATTTTGTCTAACGTTTCTCATTCTGGATCAAATTAAATTATCGAATGAGACACGAACGACCTGTAACTGTTGACTTCCGTAGTGTTTGTTTGTTCCAACTATGAAAGTCAATGGCTTTCAGCTGTCTTCAGAATATCTTCTTCTGTGTTTGACAGAATAAAGAAAGCCTTAAAAGATGGTATCAAGGGTATCTGCAGGGTCCTACAATGTCTTAAATCAAAAAAGCAAAATTTTTATAATAATAATATCTTTTATTTATAGGCGCCTTTCAGAGCACTCAAGGACACCTTACAGTGTGTCACAGACACATTATAAAAGCAAGACAGACGAGTAATAAAACATAGTATTAATCCAGAAAGTCATTAAAAGCAATCCTGAACAGAAAGGTTGTAACCTGGGATTTAACATTGGACATAAAGTCCACCTGACGGATATCTAAGGGCAGGGAAACCCATAACTGTGGTGCTCTGCAGCTAAAAGCCCTGCCACCAAATGACTTCATCTTGGAACTGACAACAGTTCAGCCGCAGAAGATCTCAGTGAGCGCCGAGGAGTGTACCAGTGAAGAAGATCAGAGAGATAATCGGGCGCCAGGTTGTGAAGAGCTTTGTAAGCTAATAAAATAATTTCATATTGTACAGGATAAACAGCAGGATGCCAATGCAAGTGAAAGAGAATTGGAGTTATGTGTTCAGAAGCAGGTGAGCGGGTCACTACCCTAGCTGCTGTGTTCTGGAATAACTGTAATCTGTGAAGTTGGTTAAGAGGGATACCAGATAGGAGGGAATTGCAATAATCAATTCTTGATGTAACCAGAGCATGTTCAAGCACTTCAGTATTTTGTTGGGATAGTGAAGGGCGTGGTCTTGCAATGTTACGTAAGTGAAAAAAGGCAGATCGTCAAATATTACTAATATGTAAATTAAACAGAAGCATACCATCTAATATAACCCCAAGACTTTTAACATGAGTTGTAAAATTTACTGGAGAATTATTGATCAAATTTTAGGCCTTGAAAAGTCTTAAATCTACTGAAATGTTGTGCTGTAGATCTTAAAGAATTTTTAACGGGTCTTCATTTTCCTTTGTTTATGTACAGCTACCCAATCTGTCCATTAACACCCATACAATCACCAACAATCCATCTCAATAAAACTGCTAACATTTTTAGTTAAAAATAGCATTTAACTTCTTTCCTTACAGTGACACTTGCTCAAAAGTTCTTCATTTATTTATTACTGAGGAAACTGACCTGACCTATACTTCTTTTATTATTAAATTATTATTGTTGTAGACTGACGTAATTGACAGTTTTGTTCTATTCTTGGTAAGAGTTATAGGCTTTGTGAATAGATATATTTGGAGATTAATTAAAAAAAATAAATCTTAAAAAATTATTGTATTATTAAATGTATAAATGTTTTATTTTTTGACAGGACAAATGAAAATCTCAAACTGGGACATTTCAATAAAAAAATTATATATATATATATACATATACATATATATATATATATATATATATATATATATATATATATATATATATATATATATATATATATATATATATATATATATATATATATATAATTTTTTTTAGTTAAATTTGTATACATTTAGCCCTGTATAAGTCTAAAATTTAATTCATAACGGTCTTAAAAATGTCTTTAAAGTCTTAAATTTAACTTGGTGAAACCTGCTGAAACCCTGTTGAGGGAGAGTAAATAGTTGAGGTGAGTGTATGCAGACTTGGTGCCGTTGCAATGCTTAATGCCTACACCTCACAGTGACTTCACCAGCTCCTTTAAGTGCATTGTGTCTGACATTGCAAATCTGCGATATGCAGTCTCAACTTGCAAATCCAAGTCTGCATGCAGATACTAAAATAGTTAATATTAAAATAGTTGGTCAATTTTAAATTTTATTGGTGAACTTTACCTTTAAACCAGCATTGAGTTCATTGACAGCCATCAAATCGTTAAGTTTTCACTACAGAGAGCCTGTGATGTGGTTTTGTTTCCAGTAGAGGGCGATAAAGTCCTATTAATACAGCACTTTAGCAAGCAAACCCAGGATCACTCCTTCGGAAGAACTCAAGTTCATAAGCAGCTATTCATGGCACTGGCAATTTATGTTTGTTTGATTGATTGATTGATTGATTGATTGATTGATTGATTGATTGATTGATTGATTGATTGATTGATTGATTGATTGATTGATTGATTGATTGATTGATTGACTGACTGTAAAAAATGCTGAGTTCCACGCAGTCGATTTGTTAAGACAACATAAAGGAATTAAGTAAACTTGTTAGTGTTTACAAATTTAAGTGGATTGAACATAAAACTATTAAGTTGTCCCAAAAAAAAAATCAAAAATTGTGTTGTTTCAGCTCATTTTAAATAATCAGTTTGAATAAACAGCAAATATAATGTTTTAAGTGTACCAGTATTGTCATATATTACAGTCTAAAGTCTTTTTTTTTTAATATGTGTTACTTAATTACCTTTTAAGGAAAGTAATTATTTAAGGTAATTTTAAAGAGTAAGATGAGCTTAAAATTGTAATATATTCCTTTATTTTTACACTGCTACACTGAAAAAAGGTGATTAGTAACTTAAAGCGAGTATGATATATCATATTATACACATTACTATAGCGCGCAAACCCGGGATTACTGCTTCTGAAGAGCTCAAATTCATAAGCAGCCACTCATGGCGCCTTCGGGGGGCCTTCTAAAACAAAGATGAGGAATGAAGTTTAGGCTGGATATTTATATTAAATTTAATCCGATTGGCTAGTTAGTGATTAGTGATAGGGATCAGCTGCAGTCAATCCTATCACGTGCTCCTCTAGAAATTAGTTTGTGAAACTTCACTTAGTAAATCCAAGGAATCATCTTTGATTGTTTTGTTTCAGTGCAGCTACAGTACAGAACCTGCTGGCAGCCGAGAAGCGAAGCAGAGCTTGTTTTATGTGGTTGTGGTTGTTGCATCAAATGACAACATGGGATTAAAAATATGGCTTAGAACAATGCTGTGTGCTGTCGAATGTACAGTGCTGTGCTGTTTGGGCTGAGGTTTGTGCTTGTGGCTTGTACTTGACCAGTATTTTACACTGCTGTTATAGTCAGGATGTGATGCACACGCCAGCCAACACATCTGGAAAACTAGAGTACTGATCTGAGGTAACTCTTTTCCGAAAACAGTTCAGGTGGCATATCTGTGTGGAGTTTGCATGTTCTCCCTGTGTTGGCGTGGGTTTCCTCCGGGTACTCTGGTTTCCCCCACAGTCCAAACACATGCGCTGTAGGGGAATTCTTATAATAAAGATTGTAGCTTCCTTGTGTGAAGGTTCGTTCTAGTAATAGCAGAACTCCTATGTACTCTTTATCTGCTGGCCATCGGCCTGTATCCCATCTCTCCCTCCAGCTGTTGGGCTGTGAATGTTTCCAGATGGGCTGACAGCCATAGAGGAAGTGCTGAGAAATGTAAGATTACTGTTTTAAATATCCAATGACTTTGACTCTGACTCTCCTCTTCAACTCTGCACTCCCTCAGACCTGTCGGTGGGTCCAGCCTCTCCCGGTTATTAAAACAAAATTGTCAATGCCATGTATTTAACACTCCGACCGGAAATGCCGGTGATGATATCAAATATTTGTCTATCACCCAATACACCTGCTATTGGCCATCATGCAGTTTTTATAAATCATATACAGTACCACTTAGGGCTCTGTTTTAACGATCTAGGCGCAAAGTCTAAAGCTCTTGGCGCAAAAGCATTTGGGCTTGTCTGAATCCACTTTCGCTATTTTAAGGGCGGAAAAATACGCTCTACTCCCTGGTGCATGGTCTAACGGGGTTGTGCTTATTCTCCGTTAATGAGTTCTGGGTGTGTTTTGAGCATAACGTGCGCCGGGTGCCTTTAGTCTTCAAGTCAGCATGAAATCTGAATTTGTAATGTTTATTTTACTAGTCCACATTAGTATTTAGGTGAAAATTCTTTAATCAAAATTGGACCATACAGTTAATTTTCTCAGATACATTGTTACCAGATTTTTTACTCTATACCAGCTTCCAAACAAACGCTGGAAGCCTGGGAATTCATTTGAAATGGAATATTGAGAAGGGGGCGGGGATTTCTTTCAGTATGTTGATTTGCTTCCAACTGAAATGGAATATTGAGTAGGGGGCGGGGCTTTCTTTCAGTATGTTAATGTACTTCCATATGAAACAGAATATTAAGTAGGGGGCGTGGCTTTTTCAATATGTTGATGTGCTTCCAAAGTGAAACTGAATATTGAGTAGGGGCGGAACTTTCTTTTAGTATGTTAATGTACTTCCATCTGAAACTGAATATTGAGTAGGGGGCGGGGCTTTCTTCCAGTATAGTGATGTACTTTCATCTGAAACGAAATATGAAGTAGGGGGCGGGGCTTTCTTTCAATATTTTGATGTGCTTCTATCTGAAATGGAATATTGAGTAGTGGGTGGGGCTTTCTTTCAGTATGTTAATGTACTTCCACCTAGAACGGAATATGAAGTAGGGGGCAGGGCTTTCTTTCAGTATGTTGATGTGCTTCCAAAGTGAAACTGAATATTGAGTAGGGGCGGGGCTTTCTTTTAGTATGTTAATGTACTTCCATCTGAAACAGAATATGAAGTAGGAGGCGTGGCTTTCTTTTAGTATGTTGAAATGCTTCCAACTAAAACTGAATATTGAGTAGGGGCGGGGCTTTCTTTCAGTATGTTGATGTGCTTCCAACTTAAACAGTATGTTAAGTAGAGGTGGGGCTTTCTTTCAATATGTTGATGTGCTTCTATGTGAAACGGAATATTGAGTAGGGGCGTGGCTTTCTTTAAATATGATAATGTACTTCCATCTGAAAACAGACTATTGAGTAGGGGCGGGGCTTTCTTTCAGTATGTTGATGTACTTCCATTTGAAACAGAATATTGAGTAGGGGGCGGGGCTTTCTTTTAATATTTTGATGTACTTCCATCTCAAATTGAATATTAAGTAGGGGGCAGGGCTTTCTTTCAGTATGTTGATGTTCTTCCATTTGAAACAGAATGTTAGGGGGCGGGGCTTTCTTTTAATATTTTAATGTTCTTCCATCTCAAATTGAATATTAAGTAGGGGGCAGGGCTTTCTTTCAGTATGTTAATGTAATTTTATTTCAGTATGTTGATGACCTCTGTCTGAAATGAAATATTGAGTAGGGGGCGGGGCTTCCGCTTCATGCAAACTTTAAGGGTAAAAAAACTGTAAAATTGCTACAGTAAAATTCAGGTAATTTAAACCTCTATCTGTTAGTTTGCTAAAAGTTAATGATGTGCAAAAAGAAAGCCCCGCCCCCTACTCAATATTTCATTTCAGATAGAAGTTATCAACATACTGAAAGAAAAGGCTCAGCAACTTCTGCTTCATGCAAAGTTTAACGGTAAAAAACTGAAAAATTGCTTCAGTAAAGTTCAAGTCATTTAAAACTCATTTCTGCTCAATATGAAAAATGGGTCAAGCTGACAGAGAAATCCTCTCTAGAGAAATCAATGCCATGCTCAAAACTGATCCTCGAACCCTAAGTCTGCTCTTCAGCCAGTATCCTACTATAAGCTCTAGGAGTCTTGACCCTGCTATGAGAAGGTGACGCAGTATTTGCACTTAATATAATGTTCAACAATGCACCTCTCCTTGACCCGACCTCGTCTCTCACACCTCCCGTCCTGAGGGCTGTAAATGAGCACAATCATCAAATGACAACATGTTTTAAATCAAGCAGGAGGATATTCAATTACCCTGCCCTTCCCTCCATCTCACTCCACCCAGTTTTTTTTTGTGTGTGGCGTCTGATGCTGTGGCCGTAGATTGGATTACCAGCCACTGTCACTCAGGAGCAGCCCCTCACAGACGCTGCTATTAGGTAATGTGGCTCTCGTCCACCTGTATAGATGTGTTGTCTGGAGCTGCGCGGCTCTTTGAAGCAGCGACCCATGCAGAGCCACTTACCTGATTAAACCTAGAGGAATAACATGCACTTTCATGGAAAACACAGAGAGAGAGAGATGAAGAACAAAGAAAAGGGACTAACAATAAAAATGAACGGGTGTGTGACAGTGAAGTGACGCTAACAACAGAGGTGTGGATCCAAATGCAGGTTTATTATGCTGAGTTCACACTTGACGCGTAACGCTCGGATAAATGGCGCTATTCGCGAGTGAATAGCCACGTGCACATTTGAGTTTACTCACTTCATTCGCGCGTCAAATCCGCTTCATTTGCGCATCAAATTCACTTCAGAACAGACGCGGATTTGCGTGATGGGCAGGGCTTCTGTCTGCCCGGTGACTCTAGCTTCATTGCTAAATGGCTAACATGGATTTTATGAAGAAAATAACAGTGTTTATGTGCTTTATGAAGGCTGAAAAACAGGGTCGATACGTTTAGTGCCGTGTCTGAGTCCACTAGATCCTTTCAGAGGTGCATCCAGCTCTGTGAGCTCATAAACTCCTCCAGAAACTGAACCTGGATGATGGAGCCTTTCGGCGGTGCTTCTGACTGAGCCCAGCCCAGTTTGATGACTTGTTGTCGGTGTCGGCTGGAGGATTTCCCCCGGGACACCATCAACAGTTTCTACGTCACAATCACGCCCCCACAAAAGCAAGCTCCTGATTGGTTAACGCGGTGCGCATGTCCGCTCGAGTTCAGATTTTTGAACTCGAGCGATTTGCACGTTAAGTGCGTCAAACGTGCAAACGCTTAATTCGCGCTGCGCAATTCACGTCATTCGCGCCGCGCCATTTGTGCGTATCACGCCGCAGGATGTCTATTTGTGCGTTTGCATTGACTTAAAATGCAAATCACTCGTGCTTGACGCGCGTAAAAAGCCACGTGCACATTTCAGTTTACTCGCTTCATTTGCACGTCAAATCCGCTTCATTCGCACGTCAAATTCACTTCAGAACAGACGCGGATTCGCGTGATGACTCTAGCTTCGTTGCTAAATGGCTAACATGGATTTTATGAAGAAACAACAGTGTTTATACGTGATACGTTTAGGGCCGTGTCTGAGTACACTAGATTCTTTCAGAGGTGCATCCAGCTCTTTGAGCTCATAAACTCCTCCAGAAACTGAACCTGGATGATGGAGGCTTTCAGCTGTGCTTCTGACTGAGCCGAGCAGTTTGATGAACTTTTTGTCGGCTGGAGGATTTACGTCACAAACACGCCCCCACAAGAGCAAGCTCCTGATTGGTTAATGCGGCAAGAATGTCCGCTGAAGTTCAGTTTTTTGAACTCGATCGATTTGTGCGTCAATCTGATGACGCTTAATTGGCGCACGCCATTTGTGCGTATTGCGGCATTCGCACTGCGCCTATCGTGTAATTCACTTCATTCGCGCCACGCCATTCGCACATATCGCGCCGCAGGATGTCTACTCGCGTTTCCATTGTCTTAACATGTAAATCACTTGCGCTTGACGTGTGTTCAGCGTCTGGTGTGAACGCAGCACTAGAGAGGTCAGGCAAGCAATGGTCAGCACAGGAGCAAACAGATGTATAAGGGCAATCCAGAGTCGTAGTCAAAATAACAGGCAGATGGTCACAAGACAGGCAGCAAACAGGAATAAAACAAGAAAATAAGGCGAGGATCAAAAACTATGGAGGGCATATGACATATCATAACATACAAAAACGTAAAAAACTAAATCTTACCTATCAAATGTTCTGCCTTTGTGCTTTGTTTTCTTTGTTTGCTCGTTACTACACCCGTAGACAGCGCTAAAGTCCAGCATCTTCATGTAGCAAAACTGTCTTGACTAGTGGGGTTGAATGATATTTGTCCTGGGAGGACTGTACAAATGTGGCGGCGCTACTGACGCATGCTCAGGGTCCGTATGCAAAATCTAGTGTATATATCTACCCGCATAGCAAAAATTTTCTGGCCCAGATCTGGCCTACGCAATCAGCTTTAGCTTGGCCCACATGGCGCAGTGAATTACGGTACATGATAGGACCAAGTCTGGCTGTCATACAAGGGCCAAACTTGGACCAAATCTGGGCCAAGTCTCAGCTAAGTTAATAACCCATAACTGGGCCTGAACTGGGCCAGATATGTTGGTGTGTCAGGACTGCAACGAAATTGATAAACCCATGAAGCATTTTGCATTATGGCTGTGCTTTTTCTGGAAGCGATCTGATTAGTAGAATTTTTTCTTTTCTCAAAAATAATTTGATGTATTTTAAAAGTGGGTCAAAATAGGCCAAACTTGCATGCCAATTTTTTTCTGACTGAAATCTGGCCCACGCAATCAGCTTTTGCTTGGCCCACATGCCGCAGTTAATTCTGGTACATGATTGGACCAAGTCTGGCTTCCATACAAGGGCCAAGCTTGGACCATATCTGGGCCAAGTCTCAGCCAAGATAATAACCCATAACTGGGCCTGAACTGGGCCAGATATGTTGGTGTGTCACGACTGCAATAATTTTGATAAACCCATGAAGCATTGAATCTTCCTATGAATCTTCGTGCTTTTTCTCGAAGAGAACTGATTGGTCGAATTTTTTTCTTTACTTTATAAATAATTGAATTGTTTTTTAAGTGTGGGTCAAGACCGACCAAACTTACGTGGCCCACACACATATTTAACATGTGGCCCAAATAATAATTTTGATATCTGGCCCAAGTCTTGTGTGCCGCCTTAAAGTCAATGCCACCTCTGCCAAGCCTGGGCCATTTTTGGCCCACATGCTGTCTGCCAGTGCCGGACGAATGCCTGCAGAACCAGCTTTATGCCAAATCTGGGCCAGAGTTTTGTTTTTTTTACACAAAAAACACTGATGATAACAGATCAGGATAAATAATATAAACATTAAAAATTAAATAATAAGAGAAACAAAAGAGAGAAAAGAAAGAAAACATAAATAAATAAGTTTAAACATATTTATACATAACACAAATACAGCAAGAGGAAAAAAGGACTTATGTATCTGTGATATTTCCAAAATATTTATCATAAAAAAACTAAGAATCTATCACTTTTCTTATTATTAACTAGTCTAAGAGATTTAATAAAAACATCAATTTCTATTAAAAAATGCGAAAAAGAAGGCTGCAAACTGAAGAACTTTTGTTTATGAATAAAATATTTTCCATACAAAATGAAAAAGTTAATAATGTAATTCTCTGAAATATCAGTTTTACCCATGATGCTTTGCGTGTATGCGCAAGGAGAATGCGAAGAACTTCCGGTCGGGTGCTGATGCGTGTAAACAGTCACATTTGGACAGCTTTAAAACGATAGTTTTAATCTATTTTACCTGCTTTTATCCTCTTTGAACTAATACTGTTGTCCATCAGCAGCATCTCCTGGACTGATCATTTAAAGAAATGCGATCTAACAGGATGGAAAACAGCTGCAGTGAGGTGATTTCCCCTCGTTGTCAGACGGCATCTTCTGCAGTTTAAATGAAGCCTCGTCATCGCTAAAGTCAACATTTTCTCTTTATTTCAAATATATAACCAGCCCAAACAAATGTAGTTCACCAAAATGTTTGACACACACACGTAGCCTGTACTGTGCCACTGACACACTGATTTAATAACTGTGACAACGTGAAAATATAGGCTAGAGTCATTTCGAAATGACAGAAAAACACAAACCGTGGAAAAAACAACACACAAAATAAAACACAAACGGCTCGCGATTAGAATGAACAGCAAATCAGCAGCAGAGGATCAATAACAGACTTTTATTGCTCATTTTTGTAAATTGCACGACTTTCATACCTGTTAAGTTTCATGCCAGTACTCTGGTTTGCTCTCTCTCTCTCTCTCTCTCTCTCTCTCTGTGTGTGTGTGTGTGTGTGTGTTAAAGAGCCGCTGAGCTAACAGCTGACAGGCCGGGAACACACTGTATTTCTGACGGCAAACACGTGAACTAGAAGAACGTTTTTCTCGTATTTCTGACGCGCTTGAACCACATGTGACAGATTATAACGGCTTTAACAGACACATTTCTAAGTTGTGTGTCACAAAAACACTCTGTTATCCATTAAAAACGTTATTGAAACCCATTTTCGGAGCGCAAATTACCAGTTGTACACGCTGTGAAAGGAAGTTTTTAGCATTCTACCGGAAGACGCAGGTCGCTATGGCGCCCTCCATGCAGCAGCCATGAAAAAGGTCTATAATAACAGATGATATCTTGAAGTTGAAAGGGTCTGGAAGAAGCAATTTAGTTACCTATATGGAGATATAAGCTTTTCCAAAAGCTTTTTGTGTTTTCACATTGAAAAAATATGTGAGTCAGCGTTTCGTCTTCACTCTTGCAAAATGTGCATGAACTGTCAATCTCCAAATACTTTGGCGGGCCAGAATTGCTACCTGGGTATGGTTAAGTGTGACGTCATGCGAAGCGGCTTCCGGATCCAAGCACTCTATCAAACTGTATGGGGAGACTCATGAAATGATAATAATAAACGTTTACAAAGTGCTGTAATGCTATCAAAAATCATATTCGCTATATATATGTC